>NW_006408606.1:11712103-11735737 GCF_000296735.1 Chrysochloris asiatica | reverse complement strand
GCAGTAGGATCAGTACTGGACTTTAAACTAAAAGATCAACAACTCAAACCTACCAGCTGCTCCTCATCAACCTTACACAGTGTCACTAAGGGTGGGAACCAACTCGACAGCACTTAACAACAAGAAGCAGACTTAAATTCTAATTAAATTCAAAAGTGAAATTTTAGTCTCTAATTTGCATGAGAGCTATTCCAAACACACCCCACAGTGTACCCCCATGTTAAGCCAAATAATAACGTATTGGAGTAGCATATTTGCAACTGTCATCATTTACAGGTGGCTCCAAAAGATAATGACTGGACTGTGAATTATAAGATAAATGGTTCAAGCCCACCAGTCACTCTGCTGGAGAAAACTTAGGCTTTTTCTTTTTTTTTTTTTAATTTGAAAGATTTAAATCCTCAGAAATTCTCTTCCAAGGAAAGTGCAACAGTTGACATAGAAGAAAAGTATTGCATTAAGTGCATTGACTGAATATGAAGAATATCATGACTTAGAAAAGGTGGATACTAAAATAAGAGGAGGCAGAAGTGTCTATAAAACAGTGGATTACATAAATAGGACACACACATGTGAATGGTAAAAAAGCAAGATAAACACTGACGTACTATATCATTAACTACAGGGATCATTATAAGCAAAAGCCTGAGGTAAAAGTCAAAGTTGACTATATAACACCTTGAAACTTTGGGCAAATGAAAAGAACAAGTAATACTACAAAAATAACAACAAGAAGAAATTTCTTAAACTAAAAGAATGTGGAGAAAACTCAAACTTATTACTGAAGCACTGCTAACCACGAGGTTGGCAGTTCAAACCCACCAGTCACTCCTCAGAAACCCTATACATGGTCACTATGAGTCAGAAGTGATTTGACAACACATAACATCAACAGCAAGGAGAAAACCCACAATCCTTGAGTGGTACTATAGGATAAGTGCAAGACTGCTAACCACAGGGTCCACAGTTGAAATCTGCCAGCCCCTTCTTTATGAGACAGGAACTAACTATATAGCACACAACAATAACATAAAGAAAAACAGGTTTGCCATAGTAAATTACATGATACTACAGTCTATGAGAGGAGTCTTGGAGACACTAGGAGCTAAGCATTGGGCTTCCAACAACAAGGTTAGTGGTTGAAACCCAGCTGCACTAGAGAAGAAAGATGACTCTACTACTCCCATAAAATTCAGTCTCAGTTCTAGTCTATCCTATAGGATCGCTATGAGTCAGAATCAAATTGATGACAATAGGTTTTTGGTTTTTTGAGTTGAGCCCTAGAGTGAAACTGAAAGGTCGGCAATGCAAACCCACCAGCCACTCTCAGAAACCCTACTCAGGGTTGGTATAGTTGGAACAAATTTAATAGCATTCAACAACAGGCTATGAGTTGGAACCAACTCAAGGGCAATTTTTATAATAGTGACGTTTTGTATTAGCATCATTTACAAAGAATAATTTAAATATAGTTTATAAATCATGATATACCTGAAGATTCCATGAGATGAGTTGACCTCAGAAAATCTATTTTTTTTTAAGTATAAAATATTGAGGGGTGGGTGGGAACTAATGCTTGCATGAGAAAAAAAAAAAAAAGGAATAAGGAAATGAGATCAATTTAAATTTGTGGCTGGATTAATGCATGTGATGAGCAAGCTAAAAAGTGGTTGAATGTTTTTTTTTTTGGTTGCACAAGAGTCCTTATTTGGTACTCCAATAACATCTGTTGAAAACCACTGTCTCTCACTTAACCATAAAAAAAGAGATAGTAATCACACTAACCAACTAATACTTACTTGTGTTCAAAAAATAACTTGGGCTAAAAAACATTAGGGAATGGACTATTCTAAATGACTGTATTTCTTGTTACTTCAAAACAGTTTTGTTTGTTTGTTTGTTTGTTTGTTGCCACTGTTGATTTTATACTCAGAATGGAATGAAATCACAGTGTTGTTGTTATGTGCTGTCAAGTTGGCTCCGACTCATATTGACCTTACTCACAACAGTACGAAGCAGTGCTCAGTCCTGCACCATCCTCACAATCTTTGTTAAGCATGAGCCCATGTTGCTACCACTGTGCCAATCCAACTCATTAGGGGTTTTCCTCTTTCTTCCTCACCCTCCACTTTACCAAGTATGATATTCTTCTCCAGAGACTAATCCACCTGCTAATATGTGCAAAGTATGAGAAATAAAGTTTGGCATTCTGCATATACTTTTTCCAACAAAGATATGTTTGTTCTTCTAGGAGTCCATGGTATCTTTAATATTCTCCTCTAACACCATAACTCAAATGCATTAATTCTACAGTCTTCCTTATTCATTGTACAACTTTCATATGCAATATGAAACTACTGAAAATATCATGGTTTGGGTTAACCACACCTTAGTCATCAAACTAACATCTTTGTTCTTGAACTCTTTAAAGAGGTGTTGTGCAGATTTGCCTAATGAAATACATCATTTGATTTCTTGTCTTCTGTTTCCATGAGTATTGATTGTGGATCCAAGCAAAATAAGTCTTTGACAACTTCAAACTTTTCTCTATTTATCATCATGCTATTTAGTGGTTCAATGGTGAGGATTTTTGTTTTATTTACATTGAGGTGTAATCCACACAGAAGGCTGTGGTCTTTGATCTTCATTACTAAGTATTTCAAGTCCTCTTCGCTTACAGTAAATAAGGTGGTATCATCTGCATATTGCAGGTTGTTAATAAGTCTTCCTCCAATCCTGATGCCATGTTCTTCTTCATATAATAAAGTTTCTCAGATTATCTCTTCAGTGTACAGACTGAATAAGTTTCATAAAAGAATACAACCTTGGCACATAATTTTCCTGATATTAAAGCATTCAGTGTCCTCTTGTTCTGTTTGAGCAATTGCCTCTTGGTATAGGTTCCTCATGAGCATAGTTAAGCACAGAATAGTTATTTTCCACAACGTTGTCTATAGCTTATCATGATCCAATTAAGTCAAAAGCCTTGGCAAAGCCCATAAAAACAGGTAAACATCTTTTTGGTGTTCTCTGCTTTCAGCCAAGCTCCAACAGACATCAACAATGATATCCCTCTTTCCATGTTCTCCTCTGAATCTGGCTTTATCTTCTGACAGTTCCTTGTATATATATTATTGCAGCCATGTTTAAGTTATCTTTAGAAAAATTTTACTTGCAAAATTTTAGGTGATATTAATGATGTTGTCCGATGATATCCACATTTCATTAGGTTACCTCTCTTTGGAATGGGCACAAACATGTATATCTATCAGTTGGCCATGTAGCTAGCTATCTTTAAAATTTCTTGGCATAGATGAGTGAGTGCCTCCAGTGCTAAATCTGTTTCTTGAAAGATTTCAGTTTGAATTCTATCTAAATGCCTTGTTCTTTGTCAATGCCTTCAGTGTACCTTATATTCTTCCTTCAGTATCATTGACTCCTGATCATACACGATCTCTTGAAGATCGACCGTTTCTTTTTGGTACAGTGATTCTGTGGATTCTTTCTATCTTCTTTTGATGATTTCTGCATCATTCAATATTTTGCCCATAGAATCCTTCAGTATTGAAGTCAATGCTTGAATGTCATTTTCCCATTCTTCAAGTTTTAGAAATGCTGAGTACATTCTTCCCTTTTGGTTTTCTAAGTCAAGGTTTTAGCATATTTCATTATAATACTTGACTTTTTCTTCTCGTGCTGCCCTTTGAAATTTCCTGCTCAGTTCTTTTACCTCCTCATTTCTTTTATTTGCTTTAGCATCTCTATGCTGGTGAGAAAGTTTCAGAGTCTCTTCTGACATCAATATGAGTCTTCCCTTCTTTGATATTTTCTTAATGACCTTTTGCTGTCTTCTTTTATGATATTCTTCATGTCATCCCACAACTCTTCTGTTCTTCATTCAGTAGTGTCTAATGTATCAAATCTGCTCAGGTGGGAGATGTTCAAGGTCATACTTTGGCTCTTGATCACTTGTTTTAATTTTCTTCAGCTTCAACCTGAACTTCTATATGAGCAATTGATGGGCTGTTCCACACTCTGCCCCTGGCGCTGTTTTGGCTGATAATATAAAACTTTTCCACCATCTCTTTACACAGATGTTAATTTGATTTCTGTATACTCCATCTGGTGAGATCCATGAGTATAGTAGTCTTTATGTTGTTCAAAAAGTTATTTTCAATGAATAACATCAAAAATCATTCAACTCTCATAACTTTGAAGAAAGTGATATCATATATATTTAAGTTTCAAGAACAATATTCAAGGCACACACTTAATACTAGTTCTTATTTTTCCCCTATTGCTTCTGTGGTTTAGGATGTGAAGGGCTGGGCTTTCCAATATGATCAATCAATTCCCTACTAGAACATATTTTTTCTCTAAACTTCTGGTCATCAATTCAATTAGTTTTAATTTTAAACCCCAATAAATTACATGGTTCTTTTTTAATCTTCTTGGCTTAAGTCCCAGTGAGTGGGTAAGTACAACTTACAATTCATAAGAGAACCAAAGGCTACATGTAGTACTACACTAAGGCCATCACTGGAATTCAGACTCATGGTGATCCCATGTGTTCTGATTCAGAGAAGAACTGAGCTCCATAGGGTTTTCAATGGCAATGATCTTTCTGAAGTGGATCACCAGAACTTTCTTCTGAGACATCTCTGGCTGGACATGAATCTCCAACTTTTCAGTTAGTAGCCAAATATTTAATGAAGTCACCACTCAGAGAACCCCATACTAGGATATAGGGATAGAGAATTCAACAAACTTTGTATTCTTCAAGAAGATAATGTCTAATCATGGAGAATATACCAAGCAAACTTTCTCCATGAAGCTTTTTCCAATCAACCACAAAGTACAGACTATGAACAAAATATGCATCAATAAACAATTGTTGAATGATTTAAAAGTACTTGAAAGCAAGATTTTCCAAGGATAGTATCAGACAGTATAACTTATTCCTTCAAAAGTTGTAATAAAGGGAGCAATCTGATGTCGGTTTACAGCTAAGATTGCCTCTTCCTGCATATGCTGAAGATATGAAATTTTTCTGCTTTTATGTTATTTTTCTACTGTTATTTGAAGTAGGTCACTCACTGGGAAATAAATTTAAAAGAGGGAGTATAGTTATAAATTAATCCACTTCCCTCAGAGTGAATAATACACAAATAAGAAGACAATAAACTCACCTGAATCGCAGCCAAGTTTTTCTGGTCCTGAGATGGTGCCTCATGAACAAAGCGAAGCCAGTTGGAGTGTCGAGGGTTGGTAGCATCCAAAATGTATAGAACTTCTCCCTTACTCCCACGAACCTGAAACAAAAAGGCTTCTGTGTTCAGACTTGATGTATTAGTCATACTAAACATATCAAATATAAGATGTGATATTTTTTACATAATATGATGTGAGTACTCTGCTAGAGCTCCAATTCATACAATGTGTATGGGTTTATTCCAAACAAAAAGTGTTTACACATGTTTCTGGGATTAGCAGAAGAATGAAGGCAACTTCTCTCAGTAATACACTTATCTTAGTCTCGTTCAGTTACCGTCAAAGCAATGAGCTCTAGTCAAAACATTGGTATCCCTGATTATCTTCTGAGCCAGTGGAATTCAGAGCCGAGATCAACTCAGAAAGTTATAGTCACTGTTTTTTGGAATCACAAAGAGATAATCTGATATGTTTTTTTCAAGGACACAGGATGATCACCAGGGCTTATGGAGAAGAAGTTTCAAAAAAAGTGAAAACTGCATTGGTGAGAAAATGGCCAGGGAAGTTTTTTTTCCCACTCCAACAAATGTATCTGCTCATTGTTTGAGGGTAGCAAGTACTGTCCTACCAGAACTTCATTGGGAAATCTTCCATTGTCAACTCTATAACCCTGATCTTACCCATTCAGACTTTTTTTTGTTCTCAAAGAATACTTTAAAAGAAACATGATCTGCATTCCTTGAGGATGCCAAAACTGTCATTTTAGAGTGGATAAATTGACGAACAAAGAATTCTTCAGGGAAGAAAGATTAGAGAGATGGTAACACTGCCTTCAGAAGTCTATAGGAGTCTATAGAAACAATATGTCAAGAAATAATCAATTCATATTTTGATATTTTGTTCAATCAAGATTTCTATCATTTTGTCATGAACTTCTGGTGTGGCACTATGGATCAGCACTGGAATGAGAACCACAAGATTGTCAGTTCACATCCACCAGCCGTTCCTTGGAAACACTATACAGGGGGCTATGAGTCAGAACCAACTTGATGGCACTTAAAAACATTCATTTTGTCACAATATTTGTTTGACTTATCCTCGAATACAATTTTGTTAATGGATATTAACATGTATTTTTCCCTTAAATAAATAAATGTTTTGTTGTTAAGTGCCATCGAGTTGGTTTGGAACCATACGGCCCTGTATAGGGTTTCCAAGGAGCCGCTGGTGAGTTTGAACAACTAACCTTGTGGTTCAAACCGACTTTGCAGTCCAGTGCCTCCTTAAATATAAATGTTGTTGTTGTTAAGTGCCGTTGAGTCAGTTCCAACCCACAGGGACCCTATATAATGTTCCCATATAATGGTTCCAAGGAGCGAATTGGTGAGCTTGAACCACCGACCCTGCGGTTCAAACTTTTACCCTCCAGCATATTAACCCACAGCGCCACACCAAAAGTCCTATTTACTTTGGCAAATGTTGAGATGACACAACTGTAATCAATGCTCAGAAATAGCCTGTGTTAATTAATAACTCTCGTATATTCAAAATTATTTCTCTTTGTATGTAAATGTGTTCCAATTACAATTATTCAGAGGATAACCATAATAGCAAATCACCTCCTTTTTTCCAAAAAAAAGGATAGTGTTGCTTGCATCTTAACTGAGGAGGAACTAGAACAAGCCAGTGCCAATTTCTCTACCCATCTGTCGAATTATAAGAAAAATTTGCTAACTTAACCAGTGAGAATCTGACCTGGATTGCTGAGAAAGGCAGATCTACTCTATCCTATTACTCAATGGTAATTGATTTTTATTTGTTTTTAACACTTTTTCCATTTTGCTTATATGTCCAGAGAGTCAAAATTAAAATTGCTGCTAGTTGCAGCCTTCTGATATGTTAAAATATTTACATACCTTTACAAGGTGATTGAGCAGAAATAACTTGAAGAAATAGCTTGCCTTCCAGATATTCTATGCAGTCCCCAAACTATATACTTAATAGAAAGAATGAAGTATATGCACTAAGGAGATAATTACCACCATTTTTTCCCCATTCATTCATTAGTTCCAATCTCTTGCCATTCAGAATCCCAAGTGTAAAGAGTACCAACCTTCTTCAAAGTTCTTGTCACCCATCATCTATGGCCCTTGGGAGTCCATCCTTTCAAGGATTGTTGTCAAACTGATTTATTGGTATATAAGTGAAAGAGTCAGAAAATAGAGCAATACTTTATGCTAAGTGGGAAAACTTTCCTGTTGACTGTTCTCATAAACACTTAAGTTCCCACAAAATATTAACGGGGGAAGGAAACCTCTGAGATGGTCTAACACTCTTATTTATGGAAGTAGGAACTCAGTCGGAGCACTAACCTGCTTGAGTTATTGAGAGATGGGTTTTCTCATCCAGCTGTCTGGAATCCTGGAGTCCAGTGTGCTTTGTATTACACTGCATGATCTTTGTTAACACATTCATTTTAGGTTAGTAATTCTCTTTCTCAATGTCAACTGCTTACTTTTGTTGTTATTAAGTGCTGTAGAGTGGATTCTGACTCACAGTGACCCTGTATATGGTTTCCAAGGAGTGGCTGGTGGGTTTGAACCTTGTGGTTAGCAGTCAAGTGCTTATCCTACAGCATCACACCATCCAAAAATGCAAAAGCAATTATCATCATTAAGAGAATTGGTTTCATATTCCAAATGGATTGTTTAATTAAATGAAATAAGATGACTGTAGAGAGAGCAGCAAATTACTTCTAAAGTTGGCCTAATAGCATCTTGTGCGTATTTGTATAGTGGTTGTTGTTGTTAAGTGCCATCAAGTCGGGTCTGACTCATAACAACTGGGTATAGAGTTTCCAAGGAGTGACTGGTGAGTTGGGACCTCTGACCTTGTGATTCAAACAGACCTTGCATTATCCTGCAGAGTTACACCAGGACTACATTGTACAGTGTATAGTGGTAGAGAAGTAAAATATTTTTTGCGAAAAAAAAAAACAAAACAGTTGAGGCTAAGCTTGATCTCTGAAATTGAAATGCTGACTTTAATATGGTAGTGGGGGGTATCTAAAGCAGAATAAGAGGAAAGAAAGTGAAGAAGAGAGAGTGTGTTAGATAAGGTGGTTAGGCAAAGCCTCTCGGATGAGATGATCTAAGAAGAATTTTAAAGGAAACAAGAGAGTTGACTTTGATGGTTTGGTCTAGTGAAATGCCAGACCCTCACTGCGAAGCTAAATAAAATAAATAATAATGATACTTATTTTGTTAAGTACCACCAAGTAAGTTCTGACTCTAATAGTGATAAGATTTCCATGGAGCAGTTGGTAGGTTTGAACTATCCACAGACCTTGAGATTAGCATTTCAGTGCTTATCCTATAGTGTCACACTTATTGTTGCTACAAAGCGCCATTGAGTCAGTTCTGACTTATAACGACCCTGCATAGGTTTCCCAAGGAGCAGCAGTGAGCTTGAACCATCAACTGTGCTGATGAAACTGACTTTGCAGTCCAGTGCATTAACCTGCTGTGCCACACTAGAACTCCAAAAATAAAAGAACTTAGAAGTATAGATACCTCATATATGTATACACTTAGGAGTGCAGCTATGAAAATTTGCAATTACATGTCATAAGACAACAAATCTGCTTTACCTAGCTTTCCTGCTTATCCACAAACTCAGAACTTTACAGCACACTGTTGTTTTTCTTAAGTGCCGTCGAGTTGGCTCTGACTCACAGCGACCCTGTAGAAGGTTTTGGAGGAATGACTGATGAATTTGAACCACTGATTATTACGGTTCAAACAGTCTTTGAGGTTGAGTGCTTTTCCCATTGTGCCACACAAGGACTCCTATTGCACACTACAGCCCCAATAAACCAAACCCATTGCCACTGATTTGCTTCCTATATAGGGTTTGCAAGACTGCAAATGTGAATGAGACTAGACATCTCATCTTTCTCCCACAGAACAGCTGATGGGTTTGGACCACTGACCTTTCAGTTAACTGCTCAACACCTTGTCCACAGCACCAGCAGGACTTAACGCATACTGGGTAATACAGGAAAAAAAAAAAAAGTCAAGCAACACTGCTACGACAGATAGAAAGTACTCTCTAAACTTCTCCCCCTCAAGGAAGGCACCAGAGCATATTTCACTAAGTAAATTTTAAGTACTTGTGTATAATGTCCTTCCATTCCTCCAAAGCTAGTAACAACACTGCTATATATTTTGACAAAACAGCTAAATAATTTACTGTTGTTGAAATCCATACCTATTCAACTAATTTTATGTAGTTGGACAATCATGGGTTTGCCCTTGGCATATCTTAGGTTTAGAGAAGACAACACTACTTACAGAGACTAGTTAGTTTACACACCTTTCTAGTCACACATTTGTTGCTCCGTATTAAGTAAAATGCATCAGATGTGTTTGACATTTGGAATTCTTTATTCAGAGATATGAAACATACAAAGATTCCTCTGTGGTTTATTATAATAAAGCACATTTGGGTTTTTACCAAGGGCATTGTTTGTTCTTTACATATTCGAGCATTTCCCCAGGCCTTTTGGCTTCAACTATGTTCAATTACTCAGTATTAGGAACTCATTTTCCATTCCAGTCCATTACACGTAAACACTTTCCACTTATCTATTACCTGCTCACATAATATTCAGGCTTAACAGAAATGCATAATTTAATTTTACATTAAAATTCTTCTCAAATGTGAATCTTTCAATACATTCAAATTTACATACTGATCACTTTTTAATTTCATCATACTCTATTACAGGCATCAATATACTATATGTTGCTTACACGTTCATATTTTTGTTCATTAACAAAGCCAATGCTAAACACCTTTGTTTATTCTAAACACCTCTTCTATTTCATCTGAAATGACTTTTATGTTCCTACTCAATTTTTGCTGCCTACCTGTTTTTCCCAGCTCTCATATGACTGAACATTTCTTTCATTATACCATCCCAGTCTTCAATACTTTCTAAAAGCTGGATTACCTGCTTGAAGGACTTTCATCTTCCTACCTTAACCACAGCATTCTTCTCACTGAAATATCATCTAAAAAGACATTGAAAAATAATCTAATCCATCCTTCTTCTTGTCAACAAAGCCAAACCAACTATAGACAGATGGCTACTATTAAAGTCTCTATTTATCTGTTTTAATTTGATACCAAACCCTGAGGTAATAAACTGAATATTTTTCAAATCTAATACATAAAGAAAATTCAAAATTCCTTTTAGTGCTATTGATGATATCCCACCATCTTACCAACCTTTGCAGGTAAAGTACTGTTATTGTTTTTTTTCCTGTCCAAATAAGTTTTCCAAATTCCATCTTCTTTTATTTGAATTTTTATGAAAATTAAGTACTTCGGTTACTGTACTACTTAGGATTGTCTTACACATTCCTAGAATCTGTAATAAAGTCCACATTCTCATCTCCTAGCAAAAATCATCTTAATCCCCAAATCTATTTGATTCACACAGGCTTCCTACAACAGTTTCACAAAAAGGGCTAGCTAAAATAGGAAAGAGAAAGAAATCCTCAGGTGAAAATGAAAACCTTCATGCTTCAATAAAGTTGCCCATATCTCTATGAATTTGCTACTTGACACTAAATGAAAAATTCTTACTGTGTACAAATCTAGCAGGGTCTAGGGTGTGTTAAATGCTTCCTACACCGCTTTTCTAGTGTCTGAGAAAATGAATGTGCTAGTCATTGCTACCAGTAGTCTATACATTTTCCCACTACTGTCATACAGTGGCAGTACTGAAAATAAGTCACACTTTCTCTATCCATCCAGAAAAGCACAGAAGAAACAACAAAAGATTCAGTTCCATTACAGAAAAATGGAAAGAGAAAAGTAGTGATAAGTATCCAATGTTGCTGTTAAGTGCCATTGATTCTGTTCCAACCCATAACACCCCAGCAGAGGGTTTCCGAGAAGCGACTGGTGAGCTTGAACCACAAACCTTGTGATTAAAACCAACCTTGAATACAACTCTTTTAATGCTAAATTTTTATTTCTTGTGGATTAGAATGTAACAACTATATTGTTGTTGTTAAGTGCCGTTGAGTCGGTTCCCACCCATAGCGACCCTGTACAGGGTTTCCAAGGGTATAAATCTTTACGGGAGTAGAAAGCCTCATCTTTCTCCTGCGGAGCGGCTGGTAGTTTCGAACTGCTGACCTTAAGGTTCACAGCCCGATTTGTAACCACTATGCTACAAAAATTGATTTATTATCTGCTGTATGGTTAATTTCACAAATATTAAAAAGTTTCCTTCAATCATTTCAAACGTCTGAAAAATGTTTCATTCACAGTGTACATACCATCAGGGTTCTGAGAGCAAAGCTAATCAGCCAAACTTGTCTCCAGAATTAACAAGATGTAACTGATAGATTTTTATTTAACATATGGTAAAAGTTAATGGTAGCGAAATATAGTCAGTTCCAAAAGGATAGCATTAATATCCTTGAATAGAATTCACAATGTGTTATTTGATTTATTTATTTAAGAAATATATTTCCTTTTCTGTCTTTCAAGGAAGCTTTCAAAAGAAAGTAATTTTAAGCACTAAGATTTCAAGCATGGATGTCTTCAGAGTATAGAACTTCATCATAGTTTTGTTTTAAATTACAGGCATTCTATTGTTTTTAACTGAAGTAATGCCATATGCCAAGCTCTCAATGGTTAACTAGCCAGACTTCTGGTTATCTTTGTTGTTGTTGTTGTTAAGTGACGTCGAGTCAGTTCCGACCCATAGTGACCCTGTATAGGGTTTGCAAGGAGCAGCTGGTGAGCTTGAACCGTCAACCTTGCAGTTCAAATTAAAAAAACAAACAAAAAAATAGTATGTTGTAGAAAGTTATCAATTCTGACAGCACACTGCTGTCAGATTTAAACCAGAGAGAGGGACACTTTCAGAAATCAGCAAGGATCATCACTTGGAAAGTGCAGTGATTTATTATTTCTAGGCAGACTGTAGTAAGTTTGGATTTTTTCATATTGATTTTTTGAAGAACTCTAAACTAAAATTTATAAACACATATATGCATGAGTGCACAAACACAGACACACCACTTCTTAGATCTTCTCCAATTTTTCTTACCCAGCATATTGTCTGGTAACCCTGAGCCATGGATGCTCCTGCCTTAACGCAGCATCATAGATATGCTTTTACTGACCTGTGTCTCTTTATTGAATAGCATCCAGAATATAATATACACAAAGTTAATACTTAACAATAAACGAATGGTGAGAGGAATAAACTGATTTTTATTTGTTGTTGTTATTGTTGTTGCTGGTTGCCATTGAGACAATTCTGACACAATGACATTACATATGCAGAGTAGAATTGTTCCATAGGATTTTCAAGATTGTGACCTTTAAGAAGTAGATTACCTGGCCTTTCTTACAAAATGCCTAAAGGTAGATTTGAACTGCCAATCAAACGTTTAACTCTTGGTGCCTAGGGATTTCATACTTGGTAAAGTAGAAGGTCAGCCAAAAAAAGGACGACCCCCAACTCAATGGGCTGACACAGTGGTAACAACAGTGGGCTCAAAGGTGTCAACAATTGAAAAGATGGTACAGGACTAGACAACATTTTATTCTGTGGTGCATAGGGTCCTCATGAGTCAGAACTGACTCAACCTAACAACAGCAGGAGAGAATGAAAGGTATAAGTGGACGTGTTGACTTAGCTGTTACACACTGAACTGGGTCCCCCAGAGTTATGTTTAAGTCTTAGCCCCTGTAACTATAACAAGGACTCGGCTTCAGATAAGGGTTTTCTTTGGTCATGTTAACCAGCTCATATATTGGAGTGGAGTGGTGTCTTATAAAAAGAGCAGAACAAAAAAAAAAAACAAACATAGAGGAAATGCCATGGGAAGATGGAGGCAGATGCATCTACAAACCTAGGAATGCCAAGGATCCCCAGCAGCTGAGATAAAGAAGGGATTTCCCCCTAGAGCTAATGCCATGAATTCAGACTTCTAATGTTTAGAATTTTGAAAAAGTAAATTTCTGATTTTTAAAGCCATCCAGTTTAGGAATTATTTGTTACAGCACTATCGGCAAACTATTCAGTTCAATGATACAATAGTAAGATGTCAAAATATACTCTGACATATAATTCAAAAAAGGCCAGTTAGTGCCATAGAACAGTCTCAGTAAGGGTAATTTACAGTATACACTCCAAATTACATAGAATTCAAAAACAGAAGTCTTTACCAAGAAGATCTTTAGCTGCAGTTACTTCTTAAAGATTTAGGTTCTTCACTCAAATTTTCTAGCTAAATCTCTCATTTTCTGTCATCTAAATGAGAACAGGAAGGCTAACGTACTTAGAAAGGGCCACAAACAGTCATGTTGCACATGCTTCTTTTTCATTACAGCTCATTTTCTAAAATTCTGCCAAAAAGCTCAGGTTGTTTAGGAGATGGGATCACTGTAATAGAAATATCTCTCTGCTATAAACAGAGCTGTGTCTGGCCTCAACAACTGCTTTGGCAACAAATGGTCTGGCAGGGAATGTCATGTAAACCTGGGACACAAAAGTTAAAGCGGAGAATTTTGCTGATAAAGAAAATCGGGGCTTTTCCCTTGACCTGATAATCTCGCAGGAGACGTTACGTGCCCTGGCCAAGAGAGCCAAAGGAAATGAGAACTAATCCCAGGGTCTAGGGTGACCATGAGTCAGGGACCAACTCAACTGCTGCTAGCAACAACAGTAACATTGCTGAATCAGTTATGACAACAATCCTGCTTCAACCTTGGTTAATACAAAAATCCTAGAATTACATTTTTTTATTTATTCTTCTGGGAGAAAAACTAATAATTCACTCCTGTAGGGAGAACAGTCTTTGCACTCTCTGCCCCTCCTCCAGGCAGTCCAGGACCTCAGAATGAGAACATCTTCTTACAGGGAGATAGCACAGACTGTATTTGCCCTTCTGCCTTGTTTTCATAAATGTATGTGTATCACATGGCACCTGGCCAACCCCACCACATGTAGTCAAGGCATCAGCAGTGAGGAGACCCATTGGCCATGGGAGATCAACACCCACTATTGACCTTACTCTGCTTTTCCTTCCTGTAAATGAACACTCTTCTGTCCAGCACTTGCATGTTTATTGGCAAAGTCCATATTTCCCAATAATTCCCCAAATAGTTCATTAATAACTGGTTGCCACTACAGTTGTTTTACACCAAAACTGATCACTCTACTAATTGGATTCAGGAGCTCTTGTAACATAGTTAAGTAGCTCTGGTAGCGTAGTGGTTACGAATCGGGCTGCGAGCCACAAGGTCAGCAGTTCGAAACTACCAGCTGTTTTGTGGGAGAAAGATGAGGCTTTCTGCTCCCGTAAAGATTTACAGCCTCGGAAACCCTGTACAGGGTCACTTGAGTCGGAACCGACTCCAAGGCACACAATAACAACAACAATAACATAGTGGTTACGAGTTGGGCTGCTAACCTCAAGGTCAGCAGTTCGAAACTACCAGCCATTCCATGGAAGAAAGATGAGGCTTCCTGCTCCCATAAAGATTTACAGCTTCCGAAACCTTATACAGGGTTGCTATGAATCGGAACTGACTCCACAGCACACTACCAACACCATCACCACCACCACCGCCACCACTCACTGGATTAATGAAATATGTCTTCTGATTTCTTGACTATTACTTCCATGAATGATGACTGTAGATCCAAGCCAGACAACTCCAATCTTTTCTGTTTATCATGATGTTTTTTATTGGTCCAGGTGTAAGGATTTTTGTTTTCTTTACAAAGAAATCTTTTCTTGCTTTCAGTCAAGATTCATTTGATGTCATCAATATCTCTTCTCGCATGTTCTTTTCAGAATCTAGATTGAATTTCTAGCAGTTCCCTTTCATTGTACTACTGCAACCATTTTTTAAATTACAGTCAACAGAATTTTAATTACATGTGATATTAATATTATTCTATGATTTCCGTATACTTTGGGGTAACTTTTCTTTAGAATGGACACAAATGTGGATCTCTTCCATTCAGTTGGCCAGGTAGCTGTCTTTCCAAATTTCTTGGTGAATGCCTCCAACACTGTGCCATTCTGTTGAAACATTTCAATATGGATTCCATCAATTCCTAGTGCTTTGACTTTTTCCAATGTCTTCAGTACAGCTTGGTCCTTGATCCTATGGTAGATACTTCTTGAAATGGTTGACTATCAACCAATTCTTTTTGGAACAGTCTTTCCATCTTCTTTTGATGCTTCCTACCTCCTTCATCATTGATTCATGTTGTTGTTGTTGTTGTTAAGTGCCCTAGAGTTAGTTCTGACTCAAAGCGACTTTGTATAGAGTTCCCAAGAAGTAGCTGATGGGTTTGAATCACCAACCTTGTGGTTATCAGTCCAGTGCTTATTCTACAGCACCACACCAGGGCCTGGAGATATACTGTTGTGACTGTTAAGTGCCATCAAGTCAGTTCTGATTTATAACAAACCTGTATAGGGTTTCCAAGGAGCGGCTGGTGAGTTTGAACTGCTGATCTTACAGTTCAAACTGACCTTGAGGTCCAGAATCCTTCAATATTGAAAGTCAAGCCTTGAATTTTTCTTCAGTGTTTTTCAACTTGAGACATGTAGAGCATGTTCTTCCCTTTGGATTTTATAACTTCAGGCCTTTGCACATTTCATTATAAAACTTTACTTTATCTTGTTGAGCTGGCCTTTGAAATCTACTGTTCATCAATATTACTTCATCATTTCTTCCAGTCATTTTCATTTCTCTACATTCAAGAGCAAGTTTCAGAGTCACTGATGACATCCATTTGGGCCTGTTCTGTCTCTCATCTTTTTAATTGCCTTTTACTTTTTCCGCATGTGATATTTTTTATGTTATCCACAACTCTTGTGTGTTTAGTCATTAGTATCAATACATCAAATCTATTATTGAGATGCTCTCTAAATTCAGGTGGGATATATTCAAGGTCCTGTTTTGGATAGCCATTCAGGAATGGTCTACCTCTCCTTTTCCTAATCTGTTTTAGTCTAGAAACTCTGCTGAAACCTGTCCATCATGGGGTGACTCTGCTGTTATTTTAAATACTGGTGGCATAGATTCTAGTATCACAGCATCACACAAGCCACTACAGTATAACAAACTGACACACAATCGGTGTACTTTTCCATACTGATTTAAAATCGATCTTCATATCCATGCTTCACACCGCAATCAGGGTTCTCCTTGTAATTCATCCACCTAATTCATCCACCTAATAACCACCAGTACCTGTTTAAAAGCTGCCCAGTCTGCCAGAGTCTAAATTCCTTTGCATGTCATATAAAGCTGTTACACACAGACTTCTCTAGTCTCAGCACTTCCTCTTTACTCAGAAGCCAGAGAGAACTCTCAGATTTGTAAGGGTTCATGGGATTAGATTTTTCCTCTACCTGAATAACTCAAAACTGAATAGCGGATTAGCAATCTTACATACATCTTCAAATTTTCCTTTGCCTTGTAAAAGGCTTTTTCCAAAAGAAGTGTTTTTAATTTTGTAACAAACTATCCTTTAAAACAATTAAGGACAAAATATCTCATCATATTTCTGAGGATTGAGTTGCAATTAATTGGGGTAGGAACAGATCTTGGGTTCTGTCTACCCAATATACCAACCAATTAAACCTTTTTTCCTACTGTTTATTTTTACTATAAAAAATACTATATTTACTATTTCATGAGTTTTATTCAAATCTTAAGCCTTAAATTACACAATTAGTTTTCATTTTACATTTATCATCAAGCTGCCTGACTACACTTTCACTAGTATATATAGAGATGTCAAACTTGGATCAAGAATTTAACACATAAGGAAACTATTGACCATAAATATTTTTCTATTGCTTTTTTTCACCTCATAAAGACATAATAAAGCATTAAAAATACAGATGTTGAGCACAATAAAGAAAAGAACTTTGGGAAATTGATGCTCAAAAGAAGGTACTATATAACACTGGTTTGGGTTTATTAAAATTGTGCTACAACTCTAGGGCTTTTCCAAAGGAAGTGTTTCTAATTTTGAAACAAACTATTCTTTAAAATAAATCATCCAAAATTACAAAGTGACAAAAACACCTTCCTTCTCCAGAGATATCTCACTTCATTGGCAGTTGTTAGCACAAAAGTGGGCAAAACTTGTCCTGTGCACATACAAGAACTTGAAGGTGCACTGAAACCAAGCCTTCAACTTCCAAATATGTTCACTGGGAAAAATGGAAATAACATCAGGATGGTGCATGCAATGAACTACAAAACAGGAGAACTTAGAAATGTGGTTATTATCACATTCTGTATCATGACTGTAAGAAGCACTTTACTTTCGTTAAAGATTCCTTTTCCAATTCTAAAATCGACTCTTTTACTACAATATGGTTATCCTATAGCATGTATTTATCATTAACAGTTCGCTCCAGCAGAGATAAACTATATATTTCTTGGGCATTTACCAAAACAGGAATTGGTAATACTTCTATACTGCTGCAAAGTCAACTCCAAATCTTAGTGATGCTTTTAGGAGAGAGGAGAACTGCTCTGTAGGGTTTCCAAGATTTTAAATCTTTATAGGAACACACAGCTTCATATTTTCCCCAAATAGCAGCTGGTGGTGGGTTTGAATCCCCACTGGTAGAATCCCCATGGTTAGAATCCCCATACTTAAACCATTATGCTACCAGGGTTGCTTAGAAATATTTCTAAACAATGTGATAATTCCTTTACAAACCTAATTTTTGATGGCACATTTACTATAGGGTTTGGAATACTATCACAACATCAAACACATTCTTATTTTTGCAATGTATAAGAAAAGTTTCATTGCTGTTGTTGTTATTAGGTGCCATCAAGTCAGTAACAACTCACAGCGACCCTTTGCACAACAAAATGAAATACTGCCAGGTCCTGGGCCAACCTCACAATTATTGCTATACCTGAGCCCATTACTGCTGCCACTGTAATAATCCATCTCGTTGGGGGTCTTCCTCTTTTTATCCAACCCTGCACTTTACCAACCATAGTATCCCTCTCCAGTGACTGGTACCTCCTGACCAAATGTCCAAAATATGAAAGACGAAGTCTGGCCATCCTGGCTTCCAAGGAGCATTCTAACTGTATTTCTTCCAACACAGATTGGTTGTTCTTTTGAGAGTCCATGGTACTTTCAATATTCTCATCAACACCATAACTCAAATGCATCAATTCTTCTATGGTCTTCCTTAATCACTGTCCAACTTTGCATGCATATGACGTTATTGAAAATATCATGGCTAGGGTGAGGTACACCTTAATCCTCAAACTGACATCTTTGGTCTTCAACACTTTAAAGTGGTCTTGTGCAGAAAATTTGCCTAATGTAATAAATACATCATTTGATTTCTTGACTGATCCAAGAAAAATGAAGTCTTTGACAACTTCATTAATTTCTCCATTGATATGGATGCTATTCATAGGTGCAGCAGTGAGGACTTTTGTTTTCTTTACATTGAGGTGCAACCCATACTGAAGTCTGTGGTCTTTGATCTTCATCAGTAAATATTTTAAGTCTTCTTCACTTTCAGCAAGCAAGGTTGTATCATCTGCATATTGCAGATTATTAATGAGTCTTTCTCCAATCCTGATGCCACATTTTTCTTCATATAACCCAGCTTCTCTGATCCTTTGCTCAGCATACAGACTGAATAAGTATGATGAAATAATACAACCCTGTCACACACCTCTCCTAATTTTAAACCATTCAGTGTTCCCTTGTTCTGTTTAAACAACTGCCTTTTGGTCTCTGTACATCACAATTAAGTTTTCTGGAATACTTATACTTGACAATGTTCTCCATAGGTGTCATCATCCACACAATCAAAAGCCTTTGTGTAGGCAATAAAGCACAGATAAACATCTTTCTGGTAGTCTCTGCTTTCAGCCAAGATTCATCAGACATCAGCAATGATATCCCTTGTTCCACATCCTCTTCTGAATCTGGCTTGAACCTCTGGAAGTTCCTTGTCAATGTTTACTTGTAGCTGTTTTAATATTATCTTTGGTAATACTTTATTCCCATAGGATATCAATGATACAGTCTCATTAGTTAGGATAAAATCAAACAGATTTAAAGAGACTTATACTTGTAAGTCCGTCTTCTGCCTATAACTGATTGGAATACCTAAAATGGGGTTACAACGTGCCCAGTAAAGGAGGCTTCCTGCGGAGCCTCTGTATTACTTAAGACTATAGGTGGAAGCCTGAACCACATCCAGATCTTCAGAGATGGGAAATTTCCACATGAAAGGACAAGCATACCAGCCTGGAGCGGTTAGAAGAACAGAAGATACGTATTGAATGAAAGACCTACAGGAAAAATACAAAACAATAGAGGCAGACCGACTGTTACTACAAGAACAAGCAAGTTGCTTGTCCAGGAAACATCAAGGCAAGTGGTAGGGTTCCCTCAATGCAAACCCCCTTCCAAGACTAAGACTCAATGGAAATACATGCTGATTGGTGACCATGTTTTCCACCAATAAGGGGAAGTGAGGGAAAAACAGCAATGAAGTGGCGAGATAAGCCCTGCATCGTTCAATAGACTCTTGTGAACCCAGGTGGAGGCTTGGTTGGCCAGCAGTGTGGCAAGACCTGGGAACTCTTGGGCCCAGAGTCAGTGACATAGCCACAAAGGACTAGAGCAGAGAGTGAAGCATCTAGCTGATAAGAAGAGAGGAAGAGAGGGCATATGCACAAGAACACCCATACGTGCAGCTAATACCCACTTGACCTGGCTTCAATGACTGGATGATCAGAGCTCAACCAGAAGAAGAAAGAAGAAGAAAAACAAAAAAAGAGTAATCTCAAACAATTTGATGAACTTGACCTACACCTATGTATGCAATAGCTCAAAAGTGGAAACAAATCCTTACAGCAAGGTTTATTCCCACTCCCTCCAACACAGAGTAGACAAGGATGGGCAACTTGGACATTGGCTACCCAAAATGGGGCAGGGGGTAGGGGGCCACAAAGGCAAGAAGTGACTGGCGGGGCTAATGAAATGAAATGCAGATTGGTCTCTTGTAATACAATAGTGAATAATTGTTATCAGGTCTGATTGTGAGGGTTGGAAATGTAAACATAGACGTTTTATAGCAAGGAGGAGAGTGATTAACTTTTCAGTCTAGGAGCAGAGGTCCCTGGGACCTTCAATGGATAAGAGCAGAGAGCAAGACCCCATCCAGAGAAGTAGTGACGCCAGAGATGGAGGCAGAGATGATGACATGGAGAGATGGAGCAGCTGGGGATTTTAGATCCAGAGAGGGAGAGGGACTGTGTGCTGACGACTGGGGTGCAGGCTTATAGTGCATATCTTTTGGTTGGTTGATGATGCATGGAGGGGAATTGTAGCCATGGCAATGAAACAATATACAATAGAATGAATGTAAAACTGATGTTCTCCCATGTAAACTATAACACAATTCACAATAAAACATTAAAAAATAAAATAAAATAAAGAGTCTTATATCAGTTAAGTCAGGTTGTGCAGCTAAATTTAAAAAAAGAATTTTTTTGAAAAGTTTGGTTTTCACTGATTTTTTAATTTCAGATTTCCAGATAAGAATTAGTGGACTTAGATATAAACATGAGTAACTAAACAAGCTATGAGAGCCCTTTTCTCCACAAAGGCAGTTTATTAGAATAATGGCAGGTATTCTAACATTATTTACCTAGGGAAAGTGCAATTGTACATAATTAAAGAAAGCATGTTAATCTACCTGGGAACAGAGATCCTAAATGTGCTAACTCTGCATAAGGTCACATGGATACAGTAAGTACTTTGGAAAAGTTCCTCTCAACACGAAACTGATGAGAAAATCCTAGGTCAAAACAGTATATGGATAAGATCTATAGTCTTTTCTGTACATATGAATTTATTACATTTTACATCATCTGCAATCTACTTAATGATATGCAATTTTGAAACAACATACAAGTCCTAGCAATACGTTAACATAGCTCTCTTTTATGTTTTGAGAAGTCTGAAATATATAAAATATACAATTACCATTTTAAATACGGATAGAAAATATATGTGTTTCAGTTGATCTCCAGGGCTTGAAAGAAGGAAAGATTGCTTAAAAGCATGATTAATCAACAGGATGAAAGTAGCAAATATGCATATAAAAGCATTATCTAAGCTGCTGAAAAAGTTTTCAAAGAACAATATATTTCAGAGTAGTCATTTATGATGATGTTGTTGTTGTTAAGTGCCGTCGAGTCAGTTCGTCATTTATGATACAGTAAGAAAATTACAGACTAAATCATTCATTGAATTTATTCAAGTACATGAGTTATCAATCTTCTTTATATCAAAAAAGAAAAAGAAACAACATATATAGCATTCCTCAGATAGAATTTTATGTAAATCTTTAGCAGTATTTGGTGAGCCTCTGCTGTGTGCAAACTGATACTTGCTTGTGATTTTGGACTTGTAGAAAATACCATACCTAGCTGCCATGAATTTAAATATGTGCCCCCCAAAATGCAATAATCTGGCTGGGCCATGATTTTCAGTGGTTACGTGTCATTAAATGATGCAATTTGGCAGTTATACCATGATGTAATCCTCCGCAATGATGTGATCTCATGTAAGGGAAGTTTCTTTAGAGAGTAGGTTGCATGAGCTTTTATCTCAGAAGAGATGAAAATAGATAGAAATGAACAGAGAAGAGGGACCTGACTATCACCAAAAAAGAAGAGCAGGAAGCAGAGTCATTCTTTTAACCAAAGACTCTGAGCTGAAAACCTGCTAGACATAAATGAAGAATGGTGCCAAGACACATGGAGGTCCCAAAGGAAGACCAGGCCCACAGATGTTGCAATAAGACAAAGACCTTCCTCCATAGTCTACAGTACAAAGAGAAAGCCTTCCCCTGGAGCCAGCACTTTGAATTTAGACTTCTACTTTCATGCACAGTGAAAGATTAAATTTCTATTCGTGAAAGCCATCCACGTGGGGTAGTTCTGCTATATCAACATTGGGTAACTAAGATATTAACTTTAGGAAATTTTTTTAATCCCCTTTTTAAAAATGTTTAACATAAATTAAAGCTGAAAACAATTTGTTACTAAAATAGAACCAAACAAGTACTTACTCACTCAAATACAAATACAGCAAGCTGCTTGCTCATAATGAGACTTCCAGCCTGCCTGTTGTTCTCACATTTAATTTACCACAAAATAACAGCAAAAGGTCTTGGCAAACATAAACATATAAACCACCCTGACTACAAACAGAGCCTGTGTTGCTATAATATTAAAGATTCAACAGATGGTTGGCATCAGGACACTGGCACAAATACAAAAAATAAAAGGAAAGTAAATAAAAAGACAAATGTGTTGGAATTGAGTAAAGCATGTTTGACTCTCATTGGCCATACTGAAAAAATCCTCTCAACACACAATCGATCTGCAATCTCTTTTAGGAACTATGCATAAGAGATCTTGGAAAATACTTGGACTGAGTTGACGCATGAACTACAAAATGAAAAAAAATAATAATATTCTCAAAATATATGCCAAACTCCATGTGACCACTGTGTAAGGAAATTTCATGATTATGAAACAGAAGGATAAAGGAAATGAAGAAAATGAGGAAGAAAACAACAGAAGAGAGATGAGTGAGGAAGAGCAGGAAAAAGAAGGATGAGAGGAAAGGAAGTGGAAGGGAAAAAAAGTGGGAGAAAAGCAAGACATAGGAGAAAGAAGGGGAAAGAATGAGCAGGAAGATTGAGAGGGAGAAAAAGAAAAAAAAAGAGGGGAATAAGAGCTGAACAGAAAATTTCAAAGATCAGCTCAAGAAGATAAAGACAATATTACAACAAAATGTGCAAAGATCTGGAATCTGAAAACCAAAAAGGAACAACGCGCTCGCATATCTCAAGCTAGGGGAACTGAAGAAAAAAATTCAAGCCTCGACTTTCGTTATTGAAAGACTCTCTGGGTAAATTATTGAATGATGCAAAAAGCATCAAGAGAAGATGGAAGGAATACACAGTCACTGTACCAAAAGGAAATGGTTCATGTTCAACCATTTCAAGAGGTAGCATATGATCAAGAGCCAATGATACTGAAGGAGGAAGTCAAAGGTGCTTTAAGGAATTCGCAAGGAACAAGTCAACAGGAATTGATGGAATAAAAATTGAAATCTTTCAAGAAAGTAAGGCAGCACAGGAGACACTCACTCATCTATGCCAAGAAATTTGGAAGACAACTATCTGGCCAACTGTGCCCATTTCAAAGAGAGATGACCGAACGGAATGCGGAAATCACTGGACAATCTCTTTGATATCCCATTTGAGTAAAGCTTTGGTAAAG
>NW_006408606.1:11705403-11711078 GCF_000296735.1 Chrysochloris asiatica | reverse complement strand
ATCCAGGTGGCAGCATAGATGGACTCAAGTGTGGAAACAGTAGTGAAGTTGGCCCAGGAACGGGCAGTGTTTCATTCTGCTGTGCATAAGGTCGCTATGAGTCGGTGCAGACTCGATGGCACCTAACAACAACAAGGAGTGAAATTAAGCCTAGGGTAAGCACTGTACTTCTACACTGTAGGGTAAGCACTGTACTTCTACACAAAGTTGACAGTTCAAACCCACCAGAAGGTCCTTAGAAACCCTATATAGGGTTGCTATGTGTCAGAACCAACTCAACAGCATTTAACAAAACAAGGAGTAAAAAGAGGGCCACAGGTTGATAAATGATGAAATATGGAAGCGAACACTTGAAAGGATGCTATGAGATTTAGAATTAGGTGTACTCTGGAAAGGACATTTGGAGATTCTTTTGCCAATACCAAGTCCTATGTTTTATCTTCATTTACCTCACACCAGTGACCTTGCTATGATCAAGGACCTCCTATGCTGCCCTATGCATCTGACATCACATATCACGTATACAGCATTTCTCTGACTCTACCACTCTCTCCTGCTTCCCTACTTCATTCTGGGAAGAGAAGATTTCATTGCTCCTTTCACAGAACTTCAGCTTTTTATCCCACCACAGCAGCTTCTTTTAGCCATCTTTGCCAATATAATATGATTTTCTAATATTTACAAAAAAGTCACTGGGCTGTACATGTGAAAAAGTGTAAAAATGACAAGTGTCTTCTGCAATTACCACAATTTTAAAAAAGTATTAAATTGTCTTAACAACTAGCTAAAAGTTTGCCTTACTCAAAAGTAATCTATAATCCATTTGGGCCTCTATATGTGGGCCACAATTCTGATCTTTTGAAACTCTTGGCCTCCTGCTGAATACATATAAACTGTGTCCTGAAAGGGGAAAAAAAATACTATGATTCAGAATCGACTTGAAAGCACTTAACAACATCAATAACATCTAACTATTAACCTTTTTTCTTTCTCCAATGCTAAGAGAAGTGTTAAAAGACATATTACAAGATCTTGGGTGGGATCCTAGTCCCCATTCAGAACTTTCTGAGGTGGGACATTTCCACTTAAAAGGACAAGCAGACCAACCTGGAGCAGCTAATGGAACAAAAGACACTTCTTGATAGAAAGACCAGAAGGAAAAATCAAAAACACAAATAGCAGTCTGACTGGCTACTATAAGAACAAGTAAGTTGTTTGCAGGCAAGACATCAAGGCAAGCAATCAAGTCCCTTCAGGGCAAATCCCCCTGCAAGACTGAAACTCAAAGGAAACACACAAGGAGGCATGTAAGCTTTTTGGCAAACACACTGGTCTACTGGTGAGTGGAAGTGGGAGAAAGGCAACAAAGAACATACGGACTGAGTTCAATCATGTTCCATAAACTCTCATCAAACTGGAGATGAGAGAAAGAAGAGGAAGGGCTGGTTGGTCTGAAGTATGGTGAGACTAGGGGACTCCTGGGCCCATTGACAAAGACATAGCCAGAGAGGACTAGAGCTGAGAGTGAAGAGTCAATTAATATGAAGTGAGGGGAGATGTACAAGAATGCTCAAACTTGCAGACAGTACCCATTTGACGTAACTACAATGGCTTGATGATCTGAACTCAACTAGAGGAAAATTTTTAAAAAGTTTGATAAAGGAAACAAGTGTAAATTGCTACAATTTGATGAACCTGACCTATACTTATGGTCAAACTATCAACTGAGAGGGAAGGAATCTTCACGTCAAAGAACATTCCTATCCCCTCTGTACACAGGATTGATAGGGATGGGCAACTTAGATATTGGCTTCCTAAAATGGAGGGGGGGGGGAACTATAAAAGCATGAAGTGACTGGCTTAAAACTTATCAAGAGGGAGTTTAGTTTCAGAAGGTGTGGGGGAAGGTAGAATCCCCACAAAATAGTTTCACTAGATGGGTCTGGTGAAAGGAGATGGGTTAAGATTTTTATGATACCATTGTAAGTAACTGTCATCATGACTAATTACGACAGTCACAACTGTAAAAGCAGAAGTTTTGTAACAAAAAGAGGGCAGTAGTTAATCTTACATTCCAGGAAGAGGACCCTAAGACCATCAAGTGAGAAGAACACAAGCGGGATGTGGGAGCCTATCTAGAGAAACAGTGATGCCAGAAATGGAGGCAGAGATTTATGACATGGAGAAAGAGAGCAGCTGAGGATTCTAGACTCATGGAAAGAGAAGGGCTGTGTGCTGGCGGCCAGGAGGAGTGTTTTTGTGTACATTCAAAAAAAAAAAAAACAGAGGGAACAGAAGCAAATACTATTGAATGATGATACATTAAGGGGATTGTAATCATTGCAATAAAACGAAATACGATACGATGAGTGGAAAATCTATAAATCTATGTTCTCCCATGTAAACTATTACTCAATTCACAATAAAAACAATTTTTTTAAATTTAAAAACAAAACTCACATTATTAAATATTCCTCTTTTCCCTTAGTATTCATCACCCTCTTTAACTTCCCTTGTTGATATTAGATGTCCTCAAGCTGATTCTGACTCTAAGCACAACAGAATGAAACACTGCCTTCCTAACAATTGTTATGTTTGAGCCTATTGCTACTGCCATGGTGTCAAGCCATCAATTTGCAGGTCTTCCTCTTTTTCACTAACCCTCCACTTCAACAAACCTAATGCCCTTCTCCAGGGACTTGTGTCTCCTGATAACACGTCTGAAGTATGAGAGACAAATACTCGCCGTCCTTGCCTGGAAGTATTCTGGCTGTACATCTTCCAACACAGACCTGTTTATTCTTCTGGCAGTTCGTGGTACTTTTAATATTCTCCTCCAGCACCATAACTCAAATGCATCAATTATTCTACAGTCTTCCTTTCTTTAACTTTCACATGTATTTGAGATTACTGAAAATGCCATGGCTTGGATCAAGTGCACCTTAATCCTCGAACTGACATACTTGCTCTTGAACACTTTAAAAAGGATTTGTGCAGCAGATTTGCCTAAAGCAATGACTCATTGGTTTTTTTGACTGCTGCTTCCATGAGCACTGATTGTGGATCCAAGCCAAATGAAGTTTTTCTATCTTTTCTACATTTATCATAAAGTTACTTATTAGTCTAGTTGTGAGAATTTTGTTTTTCTTTCCATTTAGGTATAATCCTTACTGAAGGCAGTGCTCTTTAATCTTCAGTAAGTACTTTTAAAGTCCTCTCCTTTCTGCCAGTAAGGCTGTATCATCTGCATATCAAAGGTCGATAATGAGTCTTCGTCCAGTCCTGACTCCATACCCTTCCTCATATTGTTGTTAAGTGTCATGGAGTCAGTTCCTACCCTGAAGGGGTTTTCCAAGGAGCGATTGGTGAGCTTGAACCACCAACCTTGCAGTTCAAACCGACTTTGCAATCTAGTGCATTAACCCACAGCATCACACGAGGGCTCCTCCTCAAATAATGTTGTTGTTAAGTACTCTGGAGTCCGTTTCGATTCATAGTGACCCTGCCTGCACAGGGTTTCCAAGGTTGCAAATCTTTACAGGAGCAGAAAGCCTCATCTTTCTTCTGTGGACCAGCTGGTAGTTTCGAACTGCTGACCTTGAGGTTAGCAGCCCGATTTGTAATCACTATACTACCAGAGTTCCTCAAATAATTGTCGTTATTAAGTGCCATCTAGTCAGTTCCGACCCATAGTGACCCTGTATAGGGTTTCCAAGAAGCAACTGGTGAGCTTGAACCACCAACCTTGTAGTTCTTTGTAGTTCTTGTAGGCTTTGAAGTCTGGCGCATTAACCCACAGCAACACAACAGGGCCTCAAATAAAAGAGCTTCTCAAATTACTTGCTCAGCATAGAAATTGATATGGTGAAAGAATACAGCACAGGAACACACCTTTACTGTTTCTAAACTATTCAGAATCCCCTTTTTCTGTTCGAATGACTGACTCTTGGTGTATGAACAGGGTTCCTCATAAGCACAATTAAATGTTCTTGAATTCCCATTCTTTATACTGTTATCCATAAGTGTCATGATTGACACAATAAAAAACCTTTGCAAAGTCAGTGAAGCACAAGTAAATATGTTTCTGGAATTCTTGACATTCAGCCAAGATCAATCTGTAGTCAGCAATGAGGTACCTTGTTCCAAGTCCTCATCTAAATCCAGGCTGAGTTTCTGGCAGTACCCTGTAACTATACTGATGCAAACCTTTAAAATTATCTAGCAAAATTTTACTTGCATGTGATATTAATCATATTGTTTGATGATTTTTTCATTCTGTTGGGTCACCTCTCTTTGGAATGGTAAGGTAGCTGTTTTCCAAAATTTTTGGCATAGATGAGTGAGTGCCTCCAGGGCTGCATCAATTTGTTGAAAGATTTCCATTTATATCCCATCAATTCCTGGAGTCTTGTTTTTCGACAAAAACTTCCGTTGCACTTGGACTTCTTCCTTTAATACCATTTGCTCTTGATCATAAGCTACTTCTTGAAATGGTTGAACATCAACCATTTCCTTTTGATACAGTGACTCTGTGTATACCTTTCATCTTCTTTTGATGCTTTCTACATCATTTCAATATTCTGCCCAAAGAATCCTTCAATATTACAAGTTAAGGATTAAATATTTTCTTCAGTTCTTTCAGCTTGAGATATATTAAGCATGTTCTTCCTTTTGGTTTTCTAACTACAGACCTTTGCACATTACATTTGACCTTGTCTTCTCAAGCTGCCCTTTGTAATTTTCTGTTCAGCTCTTTTACCTCCTCATTTCTTCATGTGATGCATCATCACCGCGCTGGAAAGCCTGTTTCAGATTCTCTTCTGACATACATTTTGGTCTTTTCCTTTTAATGATCTTTTGTTTTCTTCCTATATAATGAATGTTCTTGATGGCACCCCACAGCTCTTCTCGTCTTTGAGCATTAGTGTCTATCGCATCAAATCTGTCTTGAGATGATCTCTAAATTCAGGTGGGATACGTTCAAAAGTATTTTTTTATTCTCATGCAATAGTTTTTTCTCCTTTTCTGCCTAAATTTGCATATGAGTAAATGATGGTCTGTTACAGTTTGCTCCTTGTTTTGTTTGAATGATGATATTGAACATTTCTACCATTTCTACCCAGGCAGGTAGTCAGTTAGACTCCTGTGTGTTCCATCTGGTGAGGTTCATGTGTATAATAGACTTTCATGGTGTTTAAAAAAGGTATTTGCAATGAATAAGTCATTAACCTTGCAAAATTTTATCATGTGATCTCCAGCATCATTGCTATCACTAATTTAATATTTGCTATTTGCTGTTCCTTACTCTGTTTCCAACATTTACATCCCATTTGCCAGTAATTATCAATACACCTTAATTGATTATATGACTAATGTCAGACTAAAGAAGTTGGTAGAATTCTTCAATTTCATCATCCCTTGGTTTAGAGATTGGTACATAATTTTAATACTTGTGGTATGCGCTGAACTTCAAGATAGATCATAAAATGTTATTTTTTTATAATAAATGTGAAGCTATTTCTCTATAATTTGACATTTCTGGCACAGGAAACCATGTTATTATCATATTCAAACTAGCTAATACAAGTCTATTTCAGGTCACTAATGCCTATAATTCCCACCTGAATTTAGAGATCATCTAAAGAACAGATTTGATGCATTGAACACTAAAGACC
>NW_006408606.1:11702212-11703648 GCF_000296735.1 Chrysochloris asiatica | reverse complement strand
TATTTCATGTTCCAGTTATTAATGAATGTTTACAGCTGTTTCTCTTCATTTTAAGTTATGGCCCATTAGCAAATGGAGGACTACAGCTGGAAGCTATTCTAGCTCCATGCCACCGACTTTGCTTTGACTCTGCTGTCATCTCTGCTATTATCTTTGCTGCCATCTCTATTATCTCTGTCACCTCTTGTCTCTTTTTTTTTTTTGTTATTTTGTGTGTAACAAACAAGTCTTCATATTTTCTACTGCATTTCTGTGTATGTTTGCAACCAATCTTTCCCATTCATCATCTTTTTTGATTTTTATAAATTCATTTTCTCTGTTTGTTTTGTTTTTTTTTTAAAGCTTTTATTGTGAATTGAGTGATAATTTACATGAGAGAACATCAGTTTTGCACTCAACCTATAGTATTTTGTTTCACTGCAATGATTACAACTCGCCCCCCATACATCATCATTTAAAAGTATTTGTTTCTTGTCTCTCTGTGCTGTTTTTTTGTTTATTTGTTTTTATGTATACAAAAACACTCAGAAATATATAATTACTTAAACAAGTACACATTCTGCAAGTCTGCCTCCTGGCCACCAGCTTATAGCCTTTCTCCTTCCACAAGTATAGAGTCTTCGGCTCTCAGCTGCTATATCTTTCCATGTCCTCATCTCTGCCTCCGTCTCTGGTGTCATTGCTTCTCTGGATAGGTCCCACATTCCGCTCCTGCTCTTCTCCCTTGATAATCCCAGTGTCCTCTGTTCCTGGAATGTAAGATCAACTACTCCCCCGTTTTTGTTACAAAACTTTTACCTTTACAGTTGTGACAATCGCAATTAGTCATGATAACAATTACTGTTGGATTAAAAGAGTCCTATCCCCGTCTCCTTTCACCAAACCCATCTAGACAAGATGAAAACTATTCTACATTCCCCTGCACACTCTGAAATTAAACTTCCTCTTGAAAGCCAGCCACTTTGTACCTTTAAAGTGCCATCCCCATTTGAGGTAGCCAATGTCTAAGTTGCCTGTCCCTATCAACCTTATATAGCAAGGGGATACATTTGATCCTTGAGGGGAAGACATTTTCCCTCTTGTTTGGAATTTTGAACTACTGCATCGATAAGTATAAGTCAAGTTCATCATATTGTAGCAATTTATACTTGCTTGTTTTATCAAATTTCTGTATCTTCCTCTAGTCAAGCTCTGATCATCAAGTCATCAAAGGTATGTCAAATGGGTACAATCTAAAAGTTTGGGTGTTCTTGTGCATCTCCCCCCACTTTATATCAGCTGGACAACTTCACTCTCAGCTCTAGCCCTCCGTAGCTAGATCAATGTCCATGAGTACAGGAGTTCCCAAGTCTCGCCAAACTTTGGACCAACCAGCCCTTCCTCTTTTCTCTCTCATCTCCAGGTCAACAGGAGTCTATGGAACATGGTCGAACTCA
>NW_006408606.1:11696636-11702023 GCF_000296735.1 Chrysochloris asiatica | reverse complement strand
GTGTGTTCCCTTTGAGTTTAGTCTTGGAGGGGGCATTATCTTGAAGGATTTGACAACTTGTCTTGAAGGATCCCAGGCAAACAACTTGCTTGTGCTTGTAATAAACAGACTGTCATTTTTCTTTTTTGTTTTATTTTTTCTGCTTGTCTTTCTTTCTGGAAGAATATTCTGTTCCTCTGGCCATTCTTCGTCAGTCTGCATTTCCTTTCAAGCGGGAATGTCCCACCTCAGATGGTTCTGGTTGCCATCACCTCTTGACTTCTCTCATGCTCCACCCATGCTCTTCCTTCATGATGGTCTGCTTCTGAGATGGCTTTAAAACATAGCTACATGGCAAAACTAACATATCCCAGCCTTAAAATCCTTTCTGTCTTATTTTTATGATCAAACCCAATTACTTGGTGTGAATTAAGAAGACTTTGGATACAAAAGCCATATCAAGTGAATTTAAGGCACCACAATCACCTACAGCTAATGGAAAATATTTGAAAAAAAATTAATTATGAATCAACTGACCTTCTTTATTGTTAAATTATGTTATCTGTGGAAAAAATGCATAATCTTTAACTTACAGACTTTTCCACATAATTTTCTAAAAAAAAAAATTCAAAACTGAAATTATTTATTTTCCTATTTATGCACCTAAAAAGAATTTTCTTCTGGGTGCAAGAACCAAAAAAAAAATTTATAGCTAGCCAACACTGCACTCTCAGATGCTCTTAAAATTGACATATATAAGTTTTTCATTGGATATCTATCTCTAATTTCCACCACTCGTCTGTCAGTTTGTCGTACTGTGATGGCTTGTGAGTTGCTGTGATTCTGGAAGTTATGTCACTGGTATTTTAAATACCCACAGGGTCACCCATGATGGACATGTTTCAGATGAGCTTCCAGACAAAGACAGACTAGAAAGAAAGAGTGATGAACTGCTTCCAAATGTTCGGTCACTGAAAACCTTATGACTAGCAGAAAAACACTGTCAGATACGTTGCCGGAAAATGAGACCCTCAGGTTAAAAAGCACTCAAAATGCAACTGGGGAAGAGCTGCCTCCTCAAAGTAGAGTTGACCATGAGGATGTGAATGGAGTAAAGCCAGTGGGAGAAAATAAAGCCCACGAGACCTTCATTTGCTGACTAGGTACAACTCAAAATGAAGAGAAACACCTGTAAACATCCATTAATAATCCAAACATGAAATGCACGAATATGAATCTAGGAAAATTGGAAATTGTGAAAAATGAAATGGAACACAAAAACATCGATACCTTAGGTATTACTGAGCTGAAATGGACTGGTATTGACCATTCTGAATCTGATACACACATGGTTTACTATGCTGGGAAAGACAAATTGCAGAGCAATGGTGTTTCATTCATTGTCAGAAAGAACACATCCAGATCAGTCATGAGGTACAATGCTGTCTGTGATACGATAATATACATGCACCTTCAGGGACAAGATAATACCACTATTATTCAAATTTATGTACCAACCACTAAAGCCAGTGAGAATGAAATAGAAAAATTCTACCAACTTCTTCAATCTGAAGCTGATCAAACATGTGCAATCAAGATATATTGATCATTACTGGTGATTGGAATGCAAAGGTTGGGAGCAAAGAGGAGGGATCAGTAGCTGGAAAATATGGCCTTGGTGATAGAGATGATGCTGGAGATTACTTGATGAAATTCTGCAAAATCAATGATTTGTTCATTTAAATACCTTCTTCAGACAGCATGAGAGATGACTATACACATGGACCTCACCAGATGGAATACATAGAAATCAAATTGACTACATCTGTGGAAAGAGACGATGGAAAAGCTCCATATCATCAGTGAAAACAAGGCTAGGGGCAGACTGTGGTACAGACCATCAATTACTCATATGCAAATTCAAACTGAAGCTGAAGAAAATGAAAACAAGTCCACGAGAGACAAAATATAACCTTGAATATATCCCACCTGAATTTAGAGATCATCTGCAGAACACATTTGATACATTAAACACTAAAGACCAAAGACCAGAAGAGTTGTGGGATGACATCAAGAACATCATGCATGAAGACAGCAAAAAGTCATTAGGAAGACAAGAAAGAATGAAAAGGTCAAAGTAGATGTCAGAAGAGACACTGAAACTTGCTCTCTAGCATAGAGATGCCAAAGCAAATGGAAGAAATGAGGAGGTCCAAGAGCTGAACAGAAAATTTCAAAGATCAGCTCGAGAAGATAAAGTCAAATATTACAACAAAATGTGCAAAGATCTGGAATCAGAAAACCAAAAAGGAAGAATACACTCAGCATTTCAGCCTCGACGTTCATTACTGAAAGATTCTCTGGGAAAATTATTGCATGATGAAGAAAGAATCGAGAGAAGATGAAAGGAATAGACAGAGTTACTGTACCAAAAGGAAATGGTTCATGTTCAACTGTTTCAAGAGGGAGCATATGATCAAGAGCCAATGATACTGAAGGAAGAAGTCCAAGGTGCACTGAAGGAATTGACAAAGAACAAGGCACCAGGAATTGGTGGAATAAAAATTGGAATCTTTCAAAAAAGTGAGGCCACACAGGAGGGACTCACTCATCTATGCCAAGAAATTTGGAAGACGACTATCTGGCTGACTGATTGGAAGAGATCCGTATTTGTGCCTATTCCAAAGAGACGTGACCCAACAGAATGCAGAAATCATCAATGCTTACCTGTGCTTTATTGACTATGCAAAGGCTTTTGACTGTGTGGATCATGACAAGCTATGGACAACATTGTGAAGTACGAATATTTTGGAACACTTAATTGTGCTCATGAGGAATCTGTACCTCGACTAAGAGACAGTTGTTAGAACAGAACATGGGAACACTGAATGGTTTCAAATTAAGAAAGGTGTGTGACAAGGTTGTTTTCTTTCACCATACTCATTCAACCTATATGCTGAGGAAATAATCCAAGAAGCTGGGTTCTATGAAGAAAAACGTGGCTTCAGGAGTGGAGGAAGACTCATTAACAACCTGCAATATGCAGATGATACAACCTTGCTTGCTGAAAGTGAAGAGGACTTAAAACATTGACTGATGAAGATCAAAGAGCACAGCCTTCGGTATGGAATACATCTCAATGTAAAGAAAACAAAAATCCTCACCACTGGATCAATAAGCAAAATTATTATCAACAGAGAAAAGACTGAAGTTGTCAAGGACTTCATTCTTCTTGGATCAACTATCAACACTCATGGAAGCAGAAGTTAAGAGATCAAACGACGTATTGCATTAGGCAAATCTGCTACACAAGACCTTTTTAAAATATGGAAGAGCAAAGATGTCAGCTTGAGGACTAAGGTGTGCCTGACTCAAGTCATGGTGTTTTCAATAACCTCATATACATGTGAAAGCTGGACAGTGAATAAGGAAGACCATAGGAAAACTGATGCCTTTGAGATATGGTCGTTGGAGGAGAATATTGAAAGTGTTGTGGGCTGCCAAAAGAACCAATAGATGAATTTTGGAAAAAATGCAGCCAAGTGCTCTGTAGAGACCAAGGTGTCCAACCTTGACCTCTCATACTTTGGACGTATTGTCAAGAGGGACCAGTCGCTGGAGAAGGAACCACTAACCTTGTGGTTCAAACTGATTTTGCAGTCCAACACATTAACCCACAGTGCCACACCAGGACTCAAAAATCAACATAAGAAACTAAAAAGAACATTTTATCATGATTTAAAAGGCAACAGAAGATTTGCACATAGCAATACAAAATATCTATGCTCTCATTGGGAGTCCTAGTGTGATGCTTCAGGATAAGCACTAGACCACAAGGTCGATTTAACCTGCAAGGTAGTAGCTTAAACCCACCAGCAACTCCTCAGAAACCCTATATAGGGTCACCATGACTCAGAACTAACTCAAGGGTACTTAACAACAACAGTGCTCTCACACACTAATAGAACTGAAGTACCAAACAGTAATAGTTGTTGCTTTGTTGTTATGTGCCATGGAGTCAGTTCCAATTCATGGAAACCCAGTACAGATTTTCCTACTCAGAGGCCCCATAGAGGGTTTCTGAGAATGTAAGCCTTTACAGGAGCAGATAGCCTCATCTTTCTCCTGCAAAGCAACTGGTGGGCTTGAGCCTCCAACCATGCAATTAGAGGTCAAATGCCTAACTCACAGTGCCACATGGGTACCTTTAGTAACACTGGAGATACTTATAAATGTATTTTGCTTGTTACAAATAATGCACACTCAGAGACACTTCCTATGCACGGTTTTCTTTTCCAGTATTCTGAACCTTTCTGATTTCATGATTCTCATTTCCCACAATTTCACCTACACATACCTCAGCTCTCATCTTCCTATAGAATCTACCAAACACAATTTTTGGTCTGGGATATTTTCCTAGGTTTTTACACCAACAATCTCACATTTAAGCCTTCTCACATCCTTCCTTTAGCACTGCATTTTCAAATGAAAAGAAAAGAACAATAAAGAATGTAATCTGAATAGGCTAGAGTGAAAATTCTCACAGTATATGACATGCATTTGCCATGGGGAACTTTAGGTTGGAAAAGACTGCCTATAGTGACATAGTATTTTAAGTATAAAGAACTTTAAGATTTTTGAAGTTAAGCTACATTTTAAAATGAAATTTTTGTTCCAATAGTAATCCACAATTTGTTGCTATGTAATTAGAGCTGCATTGGGAAATAAACATTACAGGAAAAGTATAATTCTATTTTCAGATATCAAATCATAAATCCAGTATAAGACGTACTTATTTTGAAATCAAAATAACCTTATACATGGGAATTTTTTTCCATGATGAATTATAAACTTTAAAGTTTTAAAAGAATTACCTCACAAGATTTTTCAGCAATCTGTCTTTAAGAAACAATTTTAAACACGGAACAGTTTCAATGCTTAGATGGTAGACTGGAATCAATATATGCATTAAGTAATATGGAGAGAAATACTTTAAATAACTGTCTTATCCTCACCTCCCACATCAACCTGTAATCCATATTTTCATCCAAGTCTTCAGGCATCCTCTTCTCTCCAGCAAATGGTCCAAACTTTTCACCCTGAGTAATAATAATTATATTGAAAAAGGATTAGTACTTGAGACTCAAGGGGAATACAGGAACAGGCATATGGTCTTAATGTTGACCATGCTAGTGGACTGATAAGGGGGAAAACACAGCAGTGAAGTTGTGAGCTAAGTCCGACCACGTTCAATAGACTCCTGTGAACCTGGGTTGAGACCTGGTTGACCAGCAGTATGGCAAGACCTGGGGACTCCTGGGCCCAGGAACAGGGACATGACCACAGAGAACTAGAGTGGAGAGTGACGCGTCCAGCTGATATGAAGTGAAGGGAGATGCACAAGAACA
>NW_006408606.1:11693887-11695503 GCF_000296735.1 Chrysochloris asiatica | reverse complement strand
AAAAAAAAAAAAAATCATATTTAAAACGTAACTCAACTTATTTTTAGTTTAAGAGCATAAATCCGGAAGACAGGAACTAACATAAAAGTGTTAAACTACTTAACATTCAAATTCTGACAGGGCACTGAATACTATATGTAATCTATTTCAATCCTCTTCAAGGCCTCTGGCAAGTGCTCTGAAAATGAAAAGCACAAGCTGGACCCAACTTGATAGACAAGCCCACCAGGCAGAAAATCACCTGGTTTCTATAAAAATCGTAAATTCAACCGTATTGCATGCTAGAAAAGAAGTAGACTTTCCAGTCTCAAAGAAAGACTGTTCATAAATAAAGTTTAAATATTTCTGCCAATCTTCTGAACAGCCACGAGGCCACTCTAAAACAGGGGTTCTCAGCATATGTGCTATAAAGCCCACCAGCGTTGTTTGCTCGTTTCAAATACCCTCAGCTGGTACACTATGATGGCTATGATGCCATATTCAAGAGAGAGAGGATAGTCTTTCCTTATCAAGGCACTGACTAGAGAAACAGAAGATGTAGAGGCTGCAGAAATGTGTGAAGAGAGGATACAGAGCCACCCATGCTTCTGAACTTCCTCTAAATTTGTCTCTATTCCCAATAGAATCCTTCCCTTTGCACTAAGGTAGAAGAAGGAGAAACCAACAAAAGCGCTCAATAAACTTTAGGGAAAGCAATAACAACCAAAGGAATGTTTCAAGGAATAAACTGCTTAATAAACAACAGAAAAATAAATCAACTCTGAGGAATATTTGTTTTAAACCTAGAGAAATTACATATAGTAAAGCCCTCTCATTTTGCAGGTTTAAAAAAAATAAGTACTAAAAACCCACACAAAATTGTGACACCACAATTATGCTCATGAGGAACATAAACATACACGACAAAGCAGTTGTCAAAACAGAACAAGTGGATACTGGATGGTTCAAAATCAGGAGACGTATGCTCCAGAGTTGTATCCTATCACCAAACTTAATCTGTAAACAGAGCAAAAAATCTGAAAAAGTGGATTCTATGAAAAAAAAAAAAAAAAACTTGGCATCAGGATTACAGAAAGAGACATTAACAGCCTGCAATATGCAGATGACACAGCCTTGCTTGCTGGAAGTAAAGAGAGCTTAAAATATTTAGTGATGAAGCTCAAACAACACATATGTATTGAACCTCAATGTAAAGAAAACAAAAATCTTTGAAACTGAACCAGTAATTAACATCATGATAAACAGAGGACAAAAACTGAAGTTGTCAAACACTTCATTCTGCTTTGATTCACAATCAACACTCAAGAAAGAAGTAATCAAGAAATCTAAAGCAAATCTGCTGCACAAGACCTCTTTAAAGTGTTCAAAGCAAAAACATCAATTTGAAAACTAAGAAGCACCTGACCTAAGCATGATTTTTTAAATCACCACATAGGCAGATGAAAGTTGGAAAATGAATAATCAAACCAGACAAGAAGCGATGCATTTGAATTATGGTGTTGTAGAAGAATATTAAAAGCACCATGGACTGCCAATAAAACAAACCAGTTTTGGAAGAAGTATTGTCAGAGTGCTCCTTAGTAGCCAGGATGGCAAGACTCTGTCTCTCTTACTTT
>NW_006408606.1:11687773-11691421 GCF_000296735.1 Chrysochloris asiatica | reverse complement strand
TGACCATCTGAGATATAGCTTTTGGTCTGTAATCATCTCGAGCAAAAGGAAAAGAAGGAATTCCAGACTGTGAGGAGAAACTAGTCTACAGGACTAATAGTCTACATGAACCACAGCTTTGTCTACCCTAAGAACAGAAATCGACAGTATTCAGCTACTACTCCAATATACAAGAACCCTGACAGAACAGCAGAAAAGTGTGGAACTAAACATATTAAAGTCTAGACTTACTAGACGGGTTAAGAGTAGAAGACTCCCCTAGAGAACTCCTCAAGATTATAATCCTGAGATCCTGAGATCCTGAGATCCCCTTATACCTTGAACCAAAACTATTTCCTGAGATTACCTTTTAGCCAAATAAGAGTGACTCATGAAATAAAGAACCTATTGAGTACTGTGCTCCTTTAAAAAAAATCATCTCTGTGAGACCAAATGAGTAACAATTATCCTAAAGCAATGATGAGTATGTAAAGGGGAAATGGAACTACAATGTGCAATTACTGAGAATGTTGACATAGTGTGCTGTAACCAATGTCACTGAATAATCTATGAAGAAATTGTGAAATTGGAAGCTAATTTTCTTTGTAAACTTCACTGAAAGTACAATATTTTTTTAAAAAAAGAATACGAACTATGTTTTGCATATAATCCACTGCTATCAAGTCAATTCCAATTCATAATGACCCTGTGTAGGGTTTCTGAGGCTATAAATTTGCATGTAAAAGTTGAACAGTGAATAAGGAAGACCATAGATGAATTAGTGCATTTAAGCTATGGTGTTGAAGAAGAATATTAAAAGCACCATGGAATGCCAAAAGAATAAGCAGATCTCTGTTAGAAGTACAGCCAGAATGCTCCCTGAAAGCCAGGATGGCCAGACTTCATCTCTCACACTTTAGACATATTATCAGGTGGGACCAATCCCTGGAGAAGGATATGTTTGGTAAAATGGAGGGTCGGAGAAAAACAGGAAGACCCCCAACGAGATGGATTGAATTTGGCAGCGGTGATAGGCTCAAAATGTAGTAACAATTGTGAGGCTGGTGCAGGACAGTGTTTCATTCTGTTCAGCATCGCCACCCACTAGCCACTCCTAGGAAATCCTGAGTCGGAACTGACTTGATGGCACTTAACAGCCATCATTTTATAAACATTGATATAAAAATACAGATATCCAAAACAAAACCTAACCCGCTGACTTTAAGTCAATTCTGACCACAGCAGCCCTATGTATTACAGAATAGAATTGGTCTATAGGATTTTCTGTAATCAGTATGGAACAGATCACTAAGCCTTTGTACTGCAGTGCTCTTGGGATCAAACAGTCAATTAGGTTAGTAGTTGAGCACAAACCTCTTCATAAAGCAGGTAAATCTATAATTATATTTAGCTATCTAGACTTTATGAGATTTTTTTTCAAAGTACACTAATGAGAGTACTCGAAACCAAAACTAAATCCACAGCCATTGAGTTGGTTCCAAGATACAGCAACTTTGTATAAGGTTTCTAAGGTTGTAAATCTTTACGGCAGCAGAAAGCCTCATCTTTCTACAGTGGAGCAGCTGATGGATTTGAACAGCCAATCTTGCAATCCTACAGCACCACCGGGCCTCATAGTGAGTATTTGGATGATTTCATCAAGTAAATTTGAATTTTTATGGTAGCCAGAGTCAAAAATAATATAGTTACTAGATGCTCCCTCTTACCATAAAGTCCTTCCTTAAAACCCTAGACTGTACTACTTTCCCATTTCTCTGTTTGTTCATAATTGTCTCAATTATACAATTAGCTCTTTCTTATAATTGTAATTATAATTGAATCTTACTCACTTCCTTATTCACATACCTTTTCCTATAAAGATTCTGACATAGGGACAAGTCTCTTTCTCTTACTAGACCTCAAACATACTAGGTAATATACATATAAAATGAAAATTTGGGGCACAGTCAGCCAATATACGTATAAACTATAAGAAATTATATCTGTTTTGACCTACAAAACATTTTAATTTCCATTTGATTCATTAGTGTCGCTACGGGTCGGAACCAACTCGATGGCACTTAACAACAATATAAATTATATACATGTGCATTTGCATAATTAAATGAGGTTCAAATTTATAGGAAGGAAACCCATATCTCGTACAATATTCTTGAACATTTCTAACTTTTCTGGTTGATTTCATCATTATTTTTAGGTTCTGTAATAAACTTATTTAAGATTTCATACTAAGAGCAAATAAGCTGTTAGCTCTGCCATATTTTTGTTGTTTGAATCCACCAGCCATTCTCCCATGAAGATTTACAACTTTAGAAATACTACATGGTCACCTCTATGAGTTGGAACCAACTCAACGGCCCACAATCAGTATCCACCACAATTAACAGTATGTGCAACCTATAATTTCTTTACAATAATCTCCTTTGAATTCTGTGCTTCTATTTCAAGACTCCTTGCCTTAGATGCTCACAGGAAGTTGTTGTTAAGTGCCTTCTAGTCAGTTTGACTCATAGCAACCCTGTATAGGGTTTCCAAGGAGCGGTTGGTGTGCTTGAACCACTGACCTTGAGATTCAAACCAACCTTGCAGTACAGCACATTAACTCGCAGTGCCATATGTGTACAAAATGGTGTGATAAGTAACTGACCTCCTCTAACTTTATGAAGTCACCATCTGCATAAGTCCAAGGCTGATTCCTATGAAACATAACTTTCTCCCTATTCCCAAACCTATTCTGACAACAGCCATCCTTCCCACTGCACTCTCTATTTTTCTGCTGGGTTCAATTAACTCATTGCAAAGGCCACACAGAACTCAGACAATGCTAACAATTACAGGATTTATTGTGGAAGTTAGCAGGGTACAATTAAGAATGAGAAATTACTCATGATACAGTTGCTAGATCAGCATAGCCTCTTCTCAGTCATGCTCACAGATAGGTCTCTCTCTGGCCCTAGTCCCCCCAGGCTTCTTAGGCCTTTTGAATCAGCCTGGTTCCTGTCCTGTTCAGGCAAATGTTACAAAGCTCTATAACTCAACCAAGAAGTGTCCAGAAGCACTCAACTAGCAAGCCTCCTGCCTGTAGACATTCGGCTCTCTCACTCCATAGGCTGGTAAACCCACCACTCTGTCTCCTGTCTCTTGTCTCTAATTCTGCTGCTTCTGCTACCATTGTTTCTCTACTAGGCTTCTCACTGTCTCCACTGTTAGAGCTGTCTCCTGGGTCTAAGAAGTTCCCAAAGCAGGGACCCTAGATCTAAAATATACACTCCCCCTCTATCCATCTCTTTCTTCTTCTGGGTGGTAGTGAACTCCTTATATTCTGACACTAGACTCTCTTTTAAGTCTAACAGATGGCAAACTAACCAATCCTCTTGTTACTGTTGCTGTTGTTAAGTACCATGGAATAAGTTCCGACTCATAGTGACCCTGTACAGGGTTTCTGAAGCTGTAAATCTTTATGGGAGCAGAAAGCCTCATCTTTCTTCTGCGGAACCGCTGGTAGTTTTGAACTGCCGACCTTAAGGTTAGCAGACCGGCTCGTAACCACTACACTACCAGAGCTCCTCTTGTTATATACCCTATTAAATTAATTATTACCAAGTGACTAATCCCCTTGGTGAGTCACTAGCACCTCATTTGTATAAT
>NW_006408606.1:11686461-11687063 GCF_000296735.1 Chrysochloris asiatica | reverse complement strand
ACACAAAACGATTTTCTGCTCCAACTCAGTCAGTATGTTTTAATAATTGTATTTCTGCTCTTGTTTTTGAGACTATTCACAGCAGAACAAATAACCAATTCAAGTTCCCAGATGCACGATTCAGTGACATTAATTATATTCTTTGAATTATGCAACCATATTGCCCTTCCTTTACCAGTTACATCTCTCTCCTTAACTTAAATTCACTTCCCCCAGAGCTTATCAAATCTTTGGAGTTGCTATTGTAAAAGTGATCCTATCTAGACAGACCTTAAAAGAAAATAATGTTCAATGCAAATTTTTCCTAGTTAAACTAATTATTACCTGATTTTAAGAAGACTTCAGGGAATATTTTTGGTTTAAAATTTAAGGCTGAAAAATTATCTCAGGCCAATAGTTTCAAGAGTTCATCCAGCCTCCATGTTTCCAGAAATTCTGGAATCCTTGAGATTCTAAAATTCTATTTCCCTCCTTTGATCAAAGTTTCCTGTAAAGGATCTTTCATTAAATATATATATATATGTTGTTTGTTGTTGTCAGGTGCCATCGAGTCGGAACCGACTCATAGCGACTCCATGCACAGCAGAACGAAACAATGTTCG
>NW_006408606.1:11685234-11686361 GCF_000296735.1 Chrysochloris asiatica | reverse complement strand
TATGTTGTCTAAAAAAGGTATTCGTAATAAGTCATTGTTCTTGGAAAAAACTGTATCATGCAATCTTCAACATTGTTTCTATTACCAAGGTATATTTTCTCACTCTAGATCCTTCCTCTTGTTTCCAACATTTACATTCCAATTACCAGAAATTACCAATGTATCTTGATTGCATGTTTGATTAATTTCAGACTCAAGAAGTTGGTAAAATTCTTCAAATTTATTTTCACTGGCTTTAGTGGTTGTTGTATAAATTGAATACTAGTCATATTAACTGGTCGTCCATGTAGACTTATGGATGTTATCCTATCACAGACAGCATTATACTTTAAAATAGATCAAGAAATGTTGTATTTACAGATGACTGTAGTATCATTCCTCTCCAATTTGTCACTCCTGCCATAGTAAACCATATGATTATCAGATCCAAAATGGCCAATACCAGTCCATTTAGCTCACTAATGCCTACAATATCCATCTTTATGTGATCCACTTCATTTTCGTCAGCTTCCAATTTATGATTCATATTTAGTGCATTTCATGTTCTGATTATTCATGAATGTTAACAGTTGTTTCTTCTCATTTTGAGTTATGCTCCATCAGCAGACAAAGGTCCTCAAAGCTTTATTCCATTAGCATCATCATGGTTAACTACAGTGAGGAGGCAGCTCTTTCCAAGTCATATTTTTAGTGCCTTCCATCTTGAGGAGTTCATCCTCTGGTACTACATCTGACACTGTTTGGGTACCATTCATAATGTTTCAGTTGTCAGTATTCTTGTATAATCTAACTGTGTTCCACTAGTACTCATAAGGATTTCAGCAGCTCAACATTTGTAAGTAGTCCACCTCTCCTTCTTCCTTGTCTTAGTCTGGAAGTTCAGCTGAAACCTGTTCATCATGGGTGACCCTACTGGTATATAAAACACCAGTGCATAGCTTCCAGTATCACAGGAATGGGTAAGCCACTAAAGTACGACAAACTGATGAAAAGTTTTGGCCAGGCAGATAGATTACTTTGTATAAATCATTTCCCTTTGTTAGTTAAGTATCAAAGCTGGCTATTAGACAATTCTTTCTTCTTCCTGCTTTATAGGATATCCAAGCAGCATCAATTGATGATGCAGA
>NW_006408606.1:11683228-11684828 GCF_000296735.1 Chrysochloris asiatica | reverse complement strand
CACTGGACTGCTGACTGAATGGCTGGCAGTTCAAACCTACCAGCCACTACTCAGAAACCCTATATAGGTCTACTATGCATAGGCAACAACTCAATGACACTTAACAACTCAGGTGATGGGAAATACAAATGACAACCCTGGAAACTCTGGAAAATGACAATTAGTCAAATTCAGTTTGTGGAATATTCTACAAACAATTAGCTTGATTTCTTCTGAATTTCCGTTACTTTAAAAAGAGTGGGAAAGACACTATTTATATATTTAAAAAATATAAACAAACATAATGCTGCTCAAAAGGTTTTGAAGGGAATTGAAGAAATCTGATTATAGGATGGTATTAGAAGATATTGGGAAATCACTGTTATTTTTGTTGGATGTTTGACTGCATTATGGTTATTTAGGATAATGTTGTTATGCTGAAGTATTTGAAATGAATTGTTATAATGTCTATAATTTGCTTTGAAATGGCTCAGCAAATAAAAAACTATATACAAATAAATTAGAGAAGTAATATGAAAGTGAATCAATCTGCAGATGAATCATTTAAATTTAATATAATGGTGATATTTTGCAGAAAGAATCTAAAGTTGTTTCTTGGACATAATCATGTTTCAGTGTCAAACTGTAGTATGCATTTGCAAGACAATTAGGCCTCCAACAATGTAGTAAATGTGTTTTTCTGAAGTTCAATATGAAACCCTCCTATTTGCTTTCCCTACTGTGAATGCTGGGCACAGACTAGTTTCCGCCCTTGTAACCTAAAAAAAGATGTTCATAAAAAAGCCCCAGCTAAAGATTACACACAGAAAAATCAAACACCACTGGCACAAAAGCACACAAGAAAAATGTGCACACAGGAAGTTGTTCACATGGAAAAGGCCCATACATAAAAATATGCACATAGAAAAATTCTTGTATTAATATTATAAAATAATAAACCAAATTATGAACATGCTGGAAGTTTAAAGGTGCAGTATTCCTATTGACATACCTAAAGAAGTGGGAAATAGAGACAAAAGAAACATAATGAAGAGGTGTTGAATTTTGACCATAAAGGCCACTTCAGCCTAGATTAGTGTTTGTAAATAACGTGATCTACCTTTTGTGGGGTTTTTGTTTTTTTTTAATGGCAGCAAACAGTGTATCTATTGAAAAACTTTTATTAAAAACTCCCCCAAAATTGTGAATATTCAATTCCTGCACTCAAGTATAGCAACTATTTTTTCCTTGATATGGTCAGAATGAGTATCTTTGGAGTGCTACCATACTTCTTGATATTCTCACACGGCAATATGGTCCACTCACACTAGCTGGACTAACCAGCTAAGTACACTGGGTTCAAAAAATTACCTTTGAAGAGAAGAGTTTACAGACTAGACATGAAAATTACTCTATGTACATATTTTTCAGTGTGTGGGCATTTTTTGGTATGAGCAATTTTATACACATTTTTCTTCTGTGAATTTATAACAGTGGGATTGTAACCATGGCAATGAAACGATATACAATAGGATGAATGTAAAACTAATGTTCTCCCATGTAAACTATCACATAATTCACAATAAAACATTTAAAAAATAATAATAATAGTAAGTTGGAT
>NW_006408606.1:11673266-11679973 GCF_000296735.1 Chrysochloris asiatica | reverse complement strand
GGCTGCTAACCTCAAGGTCAGCAGTTCAAAACTACCAGCTGTTCCGCAGGAGAAAGATAAGGCTTTCTGCTCCCGTAAAGATTTGCAGCCTTAGAAACCCTGTACAGGGTCACTATGAGTCAGAACTGACTCTACAGTACTTAATAACAACAATAATGTAAAGGAAACAAAGACCCTCACAACTGGACCAAGGAATAACAAGATAAACGGAGAAAAAGACTGAAGTTGTCAACTACTTCATGAGGCTTGGATCCACAATCAACTCATAGAAGCAGCAGTCAATAAATCAAATGACATATTGCATTAAGCAAATCTGCTGCACAAGACCTTTTTAAAGTGTTCAAGAACAAAAATATCAGCTTTAGGGCTGTCCCAAGCCATGGTGTTTCCAACTGCCTCATATGCATATGTAACTTGGACAATAAAAAAGGAAGACAGTCAAAGAATTGGAACATTTGAATTGTAGAGTTGAAGAAGAGTATTGAGAGTACCATGGACTGAAAAAACTAATCTGTTTTGGAGGAAGTGCATTCAGAGTGCTCTTTAGAAGTCAGGATGGTGAGACTTAGTCTCTCATGCTCTGGACATGTTATTAGGTAAGACCATTCCCTGGAGAAAGGAGCTCTGAAGTGTAGTAGGTTATAAATTGGGCTGGTAACTGCAGGATGAGCAGTTTGAATCTACCAGCCACTCCAAAAAGAAAAGACAAGGATTTCTGCTCCTGTAAGGAGCTCTGGTAGCCTAGTGGTTACGAATTGGGCTGCGAACCTTAAGGTCAGCGGTTCGAAACTACCAGCCGCTCCGCGGGAGAAAGATGAGGCTTTCTACTCCCGTAAGGATTTACACCCTCGGAAACCCTGTACAGGGTCGCTATGGGTCGGAACCGACTTGACGGCACTTAACAACAACAACAAAGACTTGCAGCCTCTGATAGCTGAGTGGCGGCGGCTGCTGATTGTGTTCTAGGGGGACGAAGTCAGGGAAGACGTTTGCTCTCCCGGAACAGTATCTCATTCCTTTCCTTTGATTACCCGTGGCTCGGAGAGTCAGGGCAGCGGCTGTGGCAGCAAGGGCAGCGATGGTGGCGGCAGCAGCTGCAATGACATGTCCAGCATGAATCCCGAATATGATTATTTATTCAAGTTACTTCTGATTGGAGACTCTGGGGTTGGAAAGTCTTGCCTCCTCCTTAGGTTTGCAGACGATACATACACAGAAAGCTACATCAGCACAATCGGTGTAGATTTCAAAATAAGAACTATAGAGTTAGATGGGAAAACAATCAAGCTTCAAATATGGGACACAGCAGGCCAAGAAAGATTTTGAACAATCACATCCAGTTATTACAGAGGAGCCCATGGCATCGTAGTTGTGTATGATGTAACAGACAAGGAGTCCTTCAATAATGTTAAACAGTGGCTGCAGGAAATTGGTCGTTATGCCAGTGAAAATGTCAACAAATTATTGGTAGGAAATAAATGTGATCTGACCACAAAGAAAGTAGTAGACTACACAACAGCAAAGGAATTTGCTGATTCCCTTAGAATTCCATTTTTGGAAACCAGTGCTAAAAATGCAACGAATGTAGAACAGTCTTTCATGACAATGGCAGCTGAGATTAAAAAGCGGATGGGCTCTGGAGCAACAGCTGGTGGTGCAGAGAAGTCCAATGTTAAAATTCAGAGCACTCCAGTCAAGCAGTCAGGTGGAGGTTGCTGCTAAAATTTGCCTCCGTCCTTTTCTCACAGCAATGAATTTGCAATCTGAACCCAAGTGAAAAAACAAAATTGCCTGAATTGTACTGTATGTAGCTGCACTACAACAGATTCTTACTGTCTCCACAAAGGTCAGAGATTGTAAATGGTCAATACTGACTTTTTTTTTATTCCCTTGACTTAAGACAGCTAGCATCATTTTCAGAACTGTTTTAAACCTTTGTGTGCTGGTTTATAAAATAATGTGTGTAATCCTTGTTGCTTTCCTGATATCAGACCGTTTCCCTGTGGTTGGTTAGAACATATTTTGTTTTGATGTTTATATTGGCATGTTTAGATGTTGGGTTTATTTAGTCTTCTGAAGATGAAGTTCAGCCATTTTGTATCAAACAACACTACCAGTGTCTGTCACTTTCCATGCATAAAGTTCAGTGAGATGTTATATGTAAGATCTGATTTGCTAGTTCTTCCCTGTAGAGTTATAAATGGAAAGATTACACTGTCTGATTAATAGTTTCTTCATACTCTGCATATAATTTGTGGCTGCAGAATATTGTAATTTGTTGCACACTATGTAACAAAACAACTGAAGATATGTTTAATAAACATTGTCCTTATTGGAAGTAAAAAAAAGACTTGCAGCCTCGAAATCCCTATACAGGGTACCACCAATCCCTGGAGAAGGACATCATGCCTGGAAAAGTAGAGGGTCAGCAAGAAAGTAGGCTGATCACAGGAAGGTCGACTGACTCAAGGAGATAGATGGACCACAGTGGCAGCAGCACTGGGTTCAAATATAACAATAATAGCACAGGACTGGGTAGTGTGTCCTTCTGTTGTGCATAAGTCTCCATGAGTTGAAACCAACTCAACAGCACTAACTACAAGAACAATAACAACAAGGTTAATGGGAGCGGAAAATGAAATAAAACATGTAAAGTGCTTACAACACGGCCTGTCACATAGTAAGTGTTCAAAAGTTAAGACAATCTTACTAATAACTTCTTATTGTTACTGGGGGCTATGGAGTGAATTTTGACTTCTGGTGACTCTTTGTATGCAGAGCAGAACTACTCTGTAGGATTGTCAAGGCTGTAATCTTTTAGAAGCATATTGTCAGGTCTGCCTCCTGACACACCACCAGTTCAAACCACAAACTTTTAGGTTACTAGTAGAGCACTTACCCATTAGTGCCACCCCAAACTAAAAACCTACTGCCAATGAGTTGATTCTCATGGGAACCCTACAGAACAGACGAGAACTGCCCCACTGTTAACACCCAGGGACTCAGAATAACAGCCTAGATTTGTGCTACCATCAAGTTCATATACTTTCTAAGGATTTCTTTACTTCCACATCATTCACTGATTACTCATGATAACTAAAGTGGTTTCTCATTCTTCTGAATTCCTATTATACTTCCTGTATGTGTCATACAAGGTAATATTCACTAGCTCAAGTTGTATGGAAGTTGCTTATAAATTGTTTATATCTGCTTCCCTCACTATCAACCCTCTGCAATCATTCTGTCAAACTGTGGCAGTTCATGTGTTGTTTTGATGCTGGAAGCTATGCCACTTATATTTCAAATACCAGCAAGATAGCTCATCGTGAGAAGTTTCAGCAGAGCTTCCAATCTAAGACGGATGGGGAAGAAGGGCCTAATAATCTACTTCTGCAAAATTGGCCAGTGAAAACTTATCAGTAGCATTGGGACAGTGTCTGATATAGAGCAGAAGATGAACCCCTCAGGTTGGAAGGGACTCAAATTACAACTTGTTGTTGTTGTTAAGTGTTGTTGAGTCAGTTCCAACCCATAGTGATCCTGTATAGGGTTTCCAAGGAGCAGCTGGTGAGTTTGAACTGCCGACCTTGCTGTTCAAACAGCTTTGCAGTCTGGCACATTAACCCACAGCACCACACCAGGACTCCCAAAATACAACTAGGGAAGAGCAAAGTAGGGTTGACTTTAATGACATGGCTACAATAAGCTTTGGAGATCTTCATTTGCTTATAAGGCATGACTCAAAATAAGAAGCAGCAAATTCAAATATTCATTAATAATCACAATGTGGAATGTGCTAACTATGAATCTAGGATAAGTGGAAGCTGTCAAAAATGATATAGAATGCTTGAAGATATACTAGCCAAATAAGCTGAAATGGACTGGTATTGACCATTTTGAATAGGACAATCATATAGTCTACAACACAAGGAATGAAAAACTAAAGAGAAACAGTGCCAATTTCATTATCAAAAAGAACATTTCAAGATGTATCCTGAACTATAACACTATCAGTGATAGGATAATGTCCATACACCTTACAAGGGTGGTGGTTGTGTCAAGTTAGTTCTTACTAATATTGACCCAGTATGTTGTTTCTGAAGGAACTCTGGTAGCATAGTGGTTATGATATGAGTTGGGCTGCTAACCTCACAGTCAGCAATTCAAAACTACCAGTGGGTCTGTGGAAGAAATGAGGCTTTCTGCTCTCATAAGGATTTATAGCCTCAGAAACTCTATAAAAGGTCTTTATGAGTTAGAACCAACTCCGTGGCACATAACCACCACGTGGGAGCAGAAAGCCTCATCTTTCTCCAGCAGAGTGGCTACTAGATTTGAACTGTTGACCTTGTGGTCAACAGCCCAACTCATAACCCACTACGCTACCAAGACTCCCTACTGCTTACATTCATATTCATGCAACAAACACTAATGACAAAACATGAAATTAAAGGATTTTTACCAAATTCGGCAGTCTAAATTTGATGAAATAGGCAATCAAGATGTATTTATATGATTTCACTGGCCTTTAGCGTAGTGGTTATGAATCAGGCTGCAAACCTTAAGGTTAGCTGTTCGAAATTACGAGCTGTTCCGGAGGAAAAAGATGAAACTTTCTTCTCCCGTAAAGATCTGCAGCTTTGGAAACCATATACAGGGTTGCTATGAATCAGAACCGACTCCACCCCACATAACTACCACCACCACCATGTGGCCTGCAGGTCTGATGCTCCCCACCCCGTTATAAATAAAGAAATCAAAAAGTTATTTAAAAGACAGGAAATATAAACAAAATGGATACAGTAGAGACTTTAAAACTTGCTTTTGATGGTAGAATGGCTAAAGCAAGTGGAAGATACAATGAAATAAGACCTGAACAGACTATTTCAAGACTGGCTAGAGAAGATAAAATAAAGTATAACCATGAAATATGCAAAGATCTGGAGTTAGACAACCAAAAGGGAAAAAACACAATCTGCATTTCCCAAGCTAAAAGAGCTAAAGAAAAAATTAAAACCTCAAGGTGCAATATTGAAGGGTTTAATGGACAAAAATATTGACTGACACAGGAAATATTAAAATAAGATGTAAGAAATACAGAACGACTACTGAACAAAAAAGAACTGATTGATGTTCAAACATTATAGGAACTACAAGATGATCAAAAATCTATGGTACTAAAGGAAGATGTCCAAGTTACACTGAAAGCACTGGCGAAAATTAGTACTCCAGGAATTAACGAAAACCAATTGAGACATTTCAACAAATGGGTATTTGCTGGAAGCACTCATTAATCAATGCCAAAATATTTACAAGGCAATTAACTCGCCAACCAACTGGAAGAGATCCATATTTGTGCCCATTCCAAAGAAATGTGGAAATTGTTGAACATCATAATCTATAATACTGCAAGCAAGTAAAGTTTTGCTGAAGATAATTCAAAAACAATTGCCACATAACATCAACAGGGGACTGCCAGAAATTGAAGCTAGATTCAGAGGAGGAAATGGGATGAGGGGTATGATTCAGAAGACGAAATAAAATGGCATTGCTGATGTCAGAAGCATCTTGGCTGAAAGCAGAGAATAGCAGAAAGATATTTATCTGGGTTTTATACACTATGCAATTGTAATTTTTTTTAATGTTTTATTGTGAAGTATGTGATAGTTTACATGGGAGAACATTAGTTTTACATTCATCCTATTGTACATCGACTCATTGCCATGGTTACAATCCCCTCCATGCATCATCAACCAACCAAAGGGTATACACTACAAGCCTGCCGCCCAGTTGTCAGCACACAGCCCCTCTCCCTCTCTGTGTCTAAAGTTCCCAGCTGCTCCATCTCTCCACATCATCATCTCTGCCTCCATCTCAGGCATCGCTGCTTCTCTGAGTAGGGTCCCGCTCTCTGCTCTTCTCCATTAATGGTCCCAGGGACCTCCACTCCTAGACTGAAAAGTTAATCACTCCCCTCCTTAATACAAAACGTCTACCTTTACATTTTCAACCATCACAATCAGTCCTGATAACAATTATTCACAAGAGACCTATCCGCATTTCCTTCCATCAGCCCCATCTAGACAGATTGAATACTACTCAGTGGAGAGTCTACCTTCCTCCGCGCGTAGGTTCCCTCTTAAAAGCTTGTAAGCCAGTCACTTCTTGTCTTTGTCCCCCCCCATTTTGGGTAGCCAATGTCCAAGTTGCCCATCCCTGTCAACTCTGTGTATGAAGGGGGAGGGAATGAATGATCCTTACTGTAAAGATTTGTTCCCTCTTTTGAGCTACTGCATCCATAGATGTAGGTCAAGTTCATCAAATTGTATCAGATTACTTTTTTTCCTCTTCTTTCTTCTTCTGGTTGAGATCTGATCATCCAGTCATTGAAGCCAGGTCAAGTGGGTATTATCTGCAAGTGTGGATGTTCTTGGGCATATGCCCTCTCTTCTTATCAGCTGGATGCTTCACTCCCCACTCTAGTCCTCTGTGGTTATGTCACTGACTCTGGGCCCAAGAGTACCCAGGTCTTGCCATACTGCTGGCCAACCAGGTCTCCACCCAGGTTCATAGGAGTCTATTGAATGTTGTAGGGCTTGCAGCCTCATTGCTGTTTTTCCCTCACTTCCCCTTATCAGTGACGAACGTGGTCACCAATCAGAGTGTGTATTCCCAATGAGTCTTAGTCTTGGAAGGGTGTTTGCACT
>NW_006408606.1:11669005-11673166 GCF_000296735.1 Chrysochloris asiatica | reverse complement strand
TTACAAGCTTTCTATGGTGATGTTTCTGGCTATTCCTTTCTCTCCCCCTCCAGTGTCTATTTTATAATATAATGCAAGGAAAACCCTGACTCCTTCATGATGGTAGTGAGATTCCCCCTCTTGAGGCTGAGATGATTCATTTTATACCCATGTTGTTACAATTTATTCCAAGTTGTTACAATTACATTTAACCTCCTCTGACAATCACAGCTGAATTCTGTTATCCTCTCAGTATCTTCTCCCCCTTCTCTTACCAAGACCCAGCAGGACAGACATGTTGTTTAGTGGGAGGTACACACTATGGCTAGAAGAGAGATTAATAATTACACCACAATTGTCATTTGTCCAACAAGGTTGTCTCACAGTACATTAGAAATAGCTCTTTATCAATACTTTAGGAGAGTATCCTATTTCTATCATACATTGCTATTGTTAACTGCCATAGAGTAAGCCACTGATTCATGAAGACCCAATGAACAAATTAACTAAACACACCCTTGTCCTGAGTCATCTCTGCACTATCCCATGACCTATTGCAGATCAAACTGATGTGATATACCAGGTTTTCACTGCCTGATTTGTCAGACTGTATCACCAGGCCTTCCTTCCTAAGCCATCTAAGTCTAAGGCTCTACTGAGATCTGTCCAGCAAGATAGTAGCCCTCAACCCTCCACTGACAGAGGCTTATACATGAGGTGCAATAGTGACTCAGTGGTAGAATTCTCGTCTTTTAGAAGGGAGACACAATAGAGAGTTTGACCAATGTGAATCATCTGCTAAGCAAATATTTACTGCTGATGTTGATTCTGTCATTAACTTGCCTTACAAATAGCGTACTGGTTTCCAATACAGTAGCTTACCATGTAAACAAATGGCACCTACACCTACCATTACTGCAGCCAAAAACCAGCGAGTCATTCCAGACTTTTCCTTTTCAGTGACCTAACTAACGAAATCCATTAAGAGGTCCTCATTCTACATTTAAAATATGCCATCTATCCATACAATTCCTTCTATCCTATCTCTCTGAACTTTTCTTCCCCAGGTCTGCTCCTGGCTGGCTCAGCATCTTCAGGTCTTAGCATCTGAGACACCATCCCTGCCAGCCCACATAAAATAGGACCCACATCCTACTTACTCTCAAATCATTGTCTAGCTTATTTCCTTCATTTAACAAATGCTTTTATTATCTTAAGGAGCCGTGGTGGCTGTTGGTTAGATGTTGAGCTGCTAACCCGAAGGTCAGCAGTTCAAATCCACCAGCTGCTACATGCGGGTAAGATGAGGATGTCTGCTCCTCCTCATTCAGTCTCAGACTCTATACAGGGTCAGTATGAGTCAGAATCAACTTGATGATACTAGGCTTGGTTTGGTTCATTATTTTGGTAATTTTCCTTAGTGATTTTTTTTCTTTTTTACTTGTTTACTACTTGTTGCCCATAACGATTACAAGTTATTTGCAGACAAAGATCCTGTTTGGCTTGTTCACAAGTGATTCTGAGGGTCAAGCATAGTACATGCCACAGACCAGGACGATGAATGACTAAATCAGGGTTGGGGAACCTTTTTCTGCCAAAATTTATAATGTCATCCATGGACCATATAAAATTGTCAATTTAAAAATTAGCCTGCTAAATTTGGTCAAACATTTAGTTAACTTACTCCTGGAACTGCGATTAATTGGCAGGGAGAAACCAAATGATTTCAAAACCCTAATACAGCACTCAGGCCGGACTTTCCTCACCCCTGAATTAATGAATGAGAGTCAAAATAGAAAAGAAATTAAAAAACACCTTAATAAATCTAAAGAGAGGGACGATTGGCAATACTACATTTCCCACATAAGCCTTTTCACAGAATTACAGAACCGAACAGTTTGAAGGTATCTAATGGTTTAACTTTCTACTTTCAAACATCACTCACAGGTTAATCATAAAGGCCTGATAAAGAAAAACAGTCACAATATTAAAAAAAAGTAACATAAATTGATCCCAGCACTCATCACTCATTTTGTCATACTGTGAGGGGCTTCTGTGTTTCTGTGATTCTATAAGTTATCCCACCAGTATTTTAAATACCACCAGGGTCAACCATTGTGGACAAGTTTCAACTGAACTCCAAGTCTAAAGGAGACTAGGAAGGAGAAACAACTACATCCGAATATTTAGTCACTGAAAACCTTATGAATAACAGTGGAACATTCTCAGATACCACAGGAATATTGACTATTGAAACATTATGAAGAACACCAGATTATTGTTATACATAGTGCTGGAAGATGAGGCCCACAAGTTGGAGGGCACTCATAATACAGCTGAAGAAGAGCTGCCTCCTCAACATAGAGTTGACCGTGATAACGTGAATACTGATGTGGCACAACTCAAAGAGAGGAGAAACAGCTGTAGATATTCATTAATAATTAGAGCAAGGAATGTACAAAGTATGAATCTAGGAATATTGGAAGTTATCAACTATGAAATGCAATGCACAAACATCAATATCCCAGGTATTATTAGTGAGCTGACATGAATTGGTAATGGCCTTATTAAATCTGACAATGTAAACATAGTTTCTATTGATAATATTAATCATCAAAAAAAAAAAAAAATTTCAAGATCTACTATAAAGTACAACACTGTCTGTGATCGGATAATATCTATATACCCACAAGGAAGAACAATCGTACCACTATTACTAAGATATCAGTGTTTACGTGTTCCATTTCATTTTTGACCATTTCTAATTTTCCTAGACTCATACTTCGTACATTCCATGTTCCAATTTTCAATGGCTGTTTACAGCCTTTTCTCTTCTTCTTGAGTTATGCCCCATAAGCAAATGAAGGTCCCATGGGCTTTACTCCCACGGGCTTTACTCCATTCATGTCATCACGGTCATCTCTACTTTGAGGAGGCAGCTCTTCCCAGTGGCATTCTGAGTGCCTTCCAACCTGAGGGGCTCATTTTCTGGCACTATATCTGACATTGTTTCTCTGCTATTTATAAGGTTTTCAGGGACTAAAGTAATTCGTCACTCCTTCTTCTGAGTCTGTCTTCATCTGGAAGCTCATCTGAAACCTGTCCACCATGGGTGATCCTGCCGGTATTTAAAATACCAGTGGCATAGGTTCCAGAATCACAGCAACTCACAAGCCACCACAATATGACAAACTGACAGATGAATGGTGGGAAAAGCTCCATATCATCAGCCAAAGAAGACCAGGGGCAGACTGTGGAACAAACCATCAATTGTTCATACACTAGTTCAAGCTGAAGCTGAAGAAAACTAAACAAGTTCACAAGAGCCAACCTTGAACATAACCCACTTGACTTCAGAGATCATCTCAAGAACACACTTGATGAAGCACAGAAGAGTTATGAGATGGCATCAAGAACATCAAACAGGAAGAAAGCAAATGATCATTAAGAAGAAAAGAAAGAAGGAAAAGACCAAAATGGATGTCAGAAGAAACTCTGAAACGTGCTCACCAACATAGAGGTGCTAAAGCAAATGGAAGAAAAGAGGAGGTAAAAGAGGTGAACAGAAATTTTCAAACGGGTAGCTCAGGAAGATAAAGTCAAATATTATAATGAAATATGCAAACACCTGGAGTTTGAAAACCAAAAGGGAAGAACGTGCTCACCATTTGTCAATCTGAAAGAACTGAAGAAGAAATTCAAGCCTTGACTTACAATATTGAATGATTCTATAGGCAAAATACTGAATGATACAGAAAGTATCTGAAGATGGAAGGAATACACAGAGTCACTCTACCAAAAAAGAAATGGTCAATGTTCAGCATTCGAGAGGTAGCATATGATGAAGAGTCAATGATATTGAAGGAAGAAGTCCAGGATGAACTGAAGGGCACTGGCAAAGAACAAGGCTCCAGGAAATGATGGAATACAAACTGAAATCTTTCAACAAACTGACCTGGCACTGGAGGTACTCACTACTCTATGCCAAGAAATTTGGAAGACAACAACCTGGCCAACTGATAGGAAGAGATATATATTTATGCACATGCCAAAGAGAGGTGACACAATGGAATGTGCATATCATCAGATAATATCATTAATATCACATGAAAGTACAATTTTCTTAAATAATTCAAAAATGGTTACAACAGTTAATTGACAGCCAACTGCTAGAGGTTCAAG
>NW_006408606.1:11650007-11663065 GCF_000296735.1 Chrysochloris asiatica | reverse complement strand
TAGAAGAATTGATACATTTGAGTAATATTGGAGGAGAATATTAAAAGGACCAGGGACTGCCAAAAAAACACAAACAAATCTACGTTGGAAGTACAGTCAGAATGTTCCTTAGAAGGCAGGATGGCCATACTTGGTCTCCCATACTTCAGTTATATTATCATGAGGGACCAGTCCCTGGAGAAGTACACCATGCTTGGTAAATTGGAGGGTTAGCAAAAAAGTAGAAGATCCTAAATGAGATGGCAGCAGCAGTGGGTTTACGTGCAGCAACAATTTTGAGGTTGGCACAGGACTGGACAGTGTTTTGTTATATTGTACATAGGGCCTCCATGAGTTGGTACCATCTCAACAGCAACTGACAACAACAATTGTGAAGTGTGTGCTTAAGTTTTTACTGTATAGTAGCTTTGAGTTGCTATTGTTGTTGTTAAGTGCCATGGAGCCTATTCCGACTCATAGTGACTCTTTGTAGGGTTTCCAAAGAGTAGCTGGTGAGTTTGAATCACCAACCTTGTGGTTTAAGCCAACCTTGAGGTCCAGTGCTTATCCTACAGTGACATGCCAGTATGAGCAACTAATATTAATTATAGTCTACATGATAGTTTGCAATCTAGAATTTCACATCTTTATTGAAGCATTAAACTGCGCTCTTGAGGTAACATACATCAAACACTTAGAACTGGGCCTGGCAAATGGCATTCAGTAAGTGTCAACTGTATTATATTTATTATTCTTCCCATTATCAAATTACAAGGTGTATAAGTATAAATGGAACTAGAACTCTATCTCTACGATGGAGCTTTCCAACAGAGTCATGGATTCTTTCTCTAGGGAAATTTCATGGTGTACACTGATATATCTACCACATGACTTTCTCCTCAATCAATCTCTAATTTATATAATGGCAGCAAAGATAAAAGAACCCACTCTTTTTCTTACTACCATTATATAGCTTGTTTACTAAATAAATAAATAAATAAATGTAAGTGATTTAAAAAAGCAAGGAAAGAACTAATAGGTCTAAGGTAGAATGAAGCACTTGTGATTCTGCTTCAGGTAGCTCATGATACCACTCTAGAAAACACTGTCTAGAAAGTGAATGTGAACTTAGAGAAGAAAGAAGGGGATATAGTAGGTATGGGAATCCCAAATTAATGTGGTAGTGGTGCTTGACCACTTCATCAAAATCCCCTAACCTAAATTAGGATTCTCTGAAATCTAAATCAATAGAAGGTTTGAATTGCAATCCTTTGTAAATCAAATACACAATGCTAATATGCTATAAAAATATGATAAAATAAGTATAATTTCCAACACATACATCAAGTGGTATATTCCAAAATTTGTTTAGAATTGTTGCTGTTCTTGATGTTAGGTGTCATAGAGTTGGATATGACTGATAGGTACACTATGCACAAAAGAACAAAACACTGTCCACTCATTCTCACAATTGTTACTACATATGAGCCATTGCTGCCATTGCATAAATTTCTCTCTTTGTGAGGGCTTCCTCTTTTTCGCCAACCCTCCACTTTACCAAGCATGATGTCCTTCTCCAGGGACTGGTCCCTCCTGATAACATGTCTGAAAAATAAGAGACAATGTGTCACCATCCGGGCTTCTAAGGAGTATTTCGACTATACTTCTTGCAACACATATCTATTTGTCCTTCAGGCAGTCCATGGTACTTTTAGCATTCTTCTCAAATACTAGAACTCAAATGCATCGATTTTTCTACTGTCTTCCTAATCTATTGTCAAACGTTATGAAGCTATTGAAAATACCATGGCTTGGGTAAGTCATACCTTAAACAGGTCAAAGACTACCCAGCCTTCAGTATGGACTGCACCTCAATGTGAGGAAAACAAAAATCCTTGCAACTGAAGCAACAAATAGCATCATGATAAATAGAGAAAAGATTGAAGTTGGCAAAGACTTCATTTTGCTTGAATCCACAACTAACACTTAGGGAAGTAGCAGTCAGAAATTAATCAATGCATTGCATTTAGGCAAATGTGCTGCACAAGACCCCCTTTAAGGGTTCAAGAGAAAAGATAGCAGCTGTTGATTTGAGTCAAAATCTACTATTCAGCTTTAGCTTTTCCTCTGCCTTCCAAAGGCAAATGAGTTAATGCCTACTTCAAGGCCATGTCTGATTTCAGTGAAACTGTCCAATAACAACAACCTTGTGATTGAGTGTCATGGTCATAGCTGAACTATATCAATAGTATCAACAAGTTGTGTCTTTTGGATTTAATGTTAATATTTACATACTTACTTTGAAATATCAGTAAGCACTTTAGACACAATTTGGATGATTAAATCTCTACAAGGGGGCTTCAAAAAGTCCATGGAAAAACTTCATTATCTTTCTATTCTATTTTTCCACAAACTTTTTGAAACCCTCTCATATGTAGAGGTTACATCAACCATGAAAAGATATGTTTCTATTATTAGAGTAAAATGCAGTAATTTATGATTTAAAAATAATAGCAAAACAACAACAACAGCAGTTGCCTTGAGGACGTGACATTTCAGAAACAGATCACAGGGACTTTCTTCCCAGACTGCTTTGGGATGATCCAAATTGCCAACCTTTCAGTTAATAGCCAACTGTTTAACCAATTGGATAAAATATAACTAAAAAAGTAGAGTTTAAAATAATCTTAATCTTCGTAACATTAAATAAAATATTTTTAAGAACCGTATTTTTTAACATTATATTTTAACATTGTATATAGGCCTCGTTGTTGTTAAGTTGGTTCCAACTCATGGTGACCCTGTATAGGGCTTCCGAGGAGCTGTGTGTTAGTTAAAATCACCAACCTTAGGGTTCCAACTGACCTTATGGTCAAGTCCTGATCCTAAAGCTCCACACCATTCTTGAAAATGAAGTCTGCTGGGAATTTTTCACATATATATTTTGAGAGTGAATTAATTTCAACTCTGCATAGATGTCAATTGCTGATGATATTTAACTTTTAAATAATATAGCTTTTAACACTTGGACATTTGGCAAAAGTATATACTAAATACAACTTTAGATGAAAGTATTTACTGCTACTTTCCACCATTATCTTAAAATTCCACTTGAAAAAGAAAATAAGGAGTTTATTCTTTTTCCAATTTTACCCTGGATAATGAACAGGTTACGTTGTCAATGGAATCCATTTAAAGATTTGATACCTCCATCCATCTTTCTTCTCCTGTCCCTTATGGTCAAAGGCTGGGGTTATTGCTACGTGATGTCGAGTCAGTTCCGACTCATAGCAACCCTGTATGGAGTTTCCGAGACTGCCAATCTTTGCAGGAGTTAAAAGTCGCATCTTTCTCCCACGGAGTGGTTGGTGGGCTCAAACTGCTAGCCTAGTGGTAAGCAGCCCAGTGCTTAGCCTACAGAGACTTAGGTAGCGAAGATTTACTCAGATGAAAGGCATCTTTGTGTCTGAGAACCTGTGAGCCTCTTCAACATACCTTGCCTGAATAAACTTGTTCTCATCCTATATGAACAAGTTTGCTCTTATCCCTACCTCCATTTTTCAAATTAACTACTAAAAAAGGGAAGCAGTGGGAAAGGGTGACAGGAAGAGGGATTTATAATATCTGTTATTTCATAAGAGATAACAAATGTTTGGATAGAACATGAACTTTGGAGTCAGAAGTCACAGGTTTGAAGGCTAACTCATTAAATCAGCATGCTATTTTAACCTTACAGGACATCAGCAGCCTCATGTCTTAAACGAAGAGTACAGGTTTTCCCACTATTTGAAAGTAGAGCAGTGCTATGATATCTTTCATTAAGTCAAAATGGCATAAAGCAAAGAAAACAACTCCCATTAATTTATATGGGCAATTTTTTTTTTTTTTTTGTAATTCTCAGGTACAGATAATAACCAACATACCAAATAGCACATAAACCTAAAATAACACTAATATGTAGTGTGCACAAACACAATTCAAAGCTATGGTGGCTAGATGCTGAAATGCAGGGTATAGTTCAAGGAGGAAGCTTGGCAAAACCGCTCTCAATCCTCAGGGTCCTCACTGCCTCTTTAAGTGGCTCATTGCATGGTAAATGCTGAACAATTGTTTCATTTTTTCACTTTTTGTAAAAGCAAAACTTCTCTTGGGATTCTTTCAGTTAGCAAAAACAAGTGCTAATACAGATCTCTCATAAAAGCAAAGTGGCACAAAATAAACTTTTTTAAAATCAGGGGATACCTTTAATACTGATATCACTGTTGTGTAGGGTATTGGCACAAAGTGTGGTGGTGGAGGTGGTTGGAGGTGGTTGGTGGTGGTTATGTGCTACTGACTCATTTCGTAATTCACTAAGCTACCAGAGATCTTCAGCACAAAGCATATGCTCAATAAAACATGGCTCTCATTATTAATGTTCCAAATTTTGCATATCTTGCTGAAGAGGCATAACATAAATCTTATCAAATCCAAAAAATTGGAATTTTCCACTAATCTCGATTCCTAGCCCTTTGCTCTCAACATTTTCAACATTTCCAGGCCATTCTTAATGGATAGTACACTTTATGTGCCATGCTTCTATGCTTCGAAATTTCTAGGAAGGTGAATTTAAAAAGTCAGGTAGAACAGATTTTTTTAATTTTCAAGGACTCTAGACTTTCTAGAGTCATGTTGTTGTTGTTGTTAGGTGTCATCGAGTTGGTACCGACCCATAGCGACCTTATGCACAGCAGAATGAAACAATGCCCGATCCTGGGCCAATCTCACTCACTACTGTTGCCACGCTTGAGTCCATGATGCTGCCACCTAGCCAATCCATCTCGTTGAGGGTCTTCCTCTTTTTCTCTGACCCTCCACCCTGGTGGTGGTGGTAGTTATGTGCCGTGGAGTCGGAACCGACTCATAGCGATCCTGTATAGGGTTTCCGAGGCTGTAAATCTTTCCTGGAGCAGAAAGCCTCATCTTTCTCCCGCGGAACAGCTGGCAGTTTCCAACTGCTGACCTTAAAGCTCGCAGCCCGATACGTAACCACTATGCTACCAGAGCTCCTTGACCCTGCACCCTAGAGGGTGTATAAAACCCCTGAAACTATTGCTGTGGGAAGATCTTTAAACCTTAAAGCAAAAATGTTTCCTGAAATCTTAAAACCAAAAAAAGTTGAACTAGTTCAAATATATATGTTGTTGTTAAGTGCCGTCAAGTCGGTTCCGACCCATAGCGACCCTGAACAGAGTTTCCAAGGCTGTAAATCTTTACGGGAGCAGAAAGCCTCATCTTTCTCCTGAGGAGCGGCTGATAGTTTCGTACTGCTGACCTTGCAGTTCGCAGCCCCATTCGCAACCACTATGCTACCAGAGCTCCATATGTGTGTATGTGTGTGTGTGTGTTGAGCATTTTGGTCTTTTAAGAATCAAATATACAACAGTAACTCAAAAGATTACATAGACACCTTAATGAGGGAGAACAGTTCAGAAAAGTAGGGTGAGAATGATTGCACATCTGAAGAATGTATCAATGTCACTAAACTATTAAATTTGTGTAGTTTGCTGGTTGTATTATCAATAACATCAGTAAGTTTTAGAGGGAAAGAGGCAGAGAAATTTCCAAAACAAAGCAGAGAAAATGAATTCATATATCAAATTCATCTAGCTGGCAGGTTCCAGAAACCACAGTACACTTTGGAAGGTGGAGGAATTCCTGCTGTCTGAATGAGATTCTAAGGCCTGTGTGAGTTGCACTCTGGGCTTCCATCCCCCAACCCCACCCGTTGTCTACCCTCAGCGGGGAGAGTGAGGCTGTTCTGGCCACATTATTTTATCCTTAAGGGAGGCGGCGACAACGAGCTAGCCCATAAAGACATCCGCCCACGCGTGCCTTCGCCAACGCAAAGACGCTCTCACACCCATGACCGAGGAAGAGGGAGGGTTCCATCCAGACTCACTTCCTGCAAGGATAGAGGAAAGATATGTTGCCGCCGGCGGCCGGCAGCAGTTCCGCCCCTGGACCGGGAGGCTGTGGAAAGCGCCCGGCAGACACCTACGTGGCGTTGCCTGCTCGGGAGGCGCGGCGACAGGACCTTCCCAGTAGCGCTCACACTGCCCCGAAGGTCCTGGGCCCCGGCCTTCCCGCCGGTCACCCAACCAGGCCCCAGTAGGGGCCAATGTGGTGAAGCTCACGGCGTTCCCTGCCCCACAGTGGGGCGACTCCGGTAGGCGCAGGGCGCGCAGTCCGCCGCTGGGTCACCCACCTTTCTCACTCTGCGGGCGGTGTACAGCCCCATCCCGTCCTGAACCCGGGAGGACTTCAGGGAAAACCTGTCCGGCACATACATGCCCAGCATTTTTCCGGCCGGCGGCGCCGCCCGTCGCTCAACTCCGGCGCTCTGCGCCCAGGAAGCGACACATCAAAATTTGGGGTACCAGGGTGGAGGGGAGAGGCCAGTGGAGAAGGAGGAAATGGAGTTTTCCTCCCAGAATCCCCACCTCCCCTGCGATTCCAGGATTCCCCGCGGCTCAGCCCCTCCTTGTCCCGGGTCTGGCCAGGACTGGAGCTGCCGCGGCTGCCACGGGGCCGCGGGGGGCGCGGGCCGGGTCGCTGCGGGCGCCGGAACGCCGCGCGCTGATTGGCCCGAAGTTAGCCTCTCGGACCCGCGCCTGGGCACGAAGCCCAGAGCAAGGCCGACCCGAGGGCCTCAAACCCGCAGAACGGCGAGTTTAGGCGACCCGCCGGCTCTCCCTCGCCTGACCAGGCTTAGCGTGTGTTCCCGCCTTTGTCCTACTCTCAATTTTCAAACCATGCGGTTTGAAGTTTACTGTTTAGATACCAAACCAAATGAGCGTCTATATAGCTGAGGCGGGGGCGAGGGGAGGGTAGAATTTTCTAAACAACTCTCTCAAGTTTTTAAACTCCAAAAGGGAGCTTATTTCCTGACTAGTGGAAACAATCCCTGAGTGTAGGAAATTCTGGTCCTTCTCACTTGTGATTTACGGATCTTTTTATTACGCTTGGTTCAGAGGCTTGAACTCATAAAGGGTCAATAAGTATGTTGATTACAGAGTTCACAAGGGATAACTAATTCAAGTTAAAGCAGAAGTTGTTGCTAACAACTTAAGTAATTTTTAAAACGGTAGAAACAAGTTCTTTATGGTGTCTTAACTTATGTGAAGTTCTAATATTTCCCTAGATTCCTGAGTCATCCCTTTCTTGAAAATCACCAGACCTATTTAGGATTTTCAGGCATTCAGCATGGGAGATGGGAAGGAATGCCCATGCAAAACAATCTGGTAGCTCAAAGTTTAAAAAAAAACTTCACAGCCTTCTTTAAGCATTATTAAGAAAGCTTAGTATGCATTATGCTCAAAAGAAATTTTAAAAGCTCGTTCAATCCTTTAAAATGAGCCAAGAGCTTTCTCATTTCTATTAGTTTATTTGATAATTTTCTTTTGTGATGTCTTTCCTTAAAACATTTTGGCATAGATTTAAGACTTAGGGGGGTGGGGGTGGGGAAGAAACAAACCATAATTTTGACAAAATTTAAACTCACACCACATACAAATCCCTGGATATAGTTCTTATTTCTTTGGATGTTAGTTAAGAGACAAACAGTTCCATAAGCAGAAAAAACTGGATGGAAATTTAGAATAAAGTTTTAAAAAGAAAAGATGTGCTATGAAGAAAAACCATGTAACAGCAATATTGGGAGGATTTAAAAAAAATAGAAATTATTCTCTTTGATAAATTTAAGACTAGCTTGGCAACGGTGGGAAGAAAACTACCTTAATAGCTTTGTGAATTTTGATCCCTTTGACCCACCATAGAAGATAGTCTGTGTCAATAAGAGGGAGCTGTAGTGATGCCTAGGCTAAGCATTAGACTGCTTATAGAAAGGTCATTAGTTCTGGAGAAAGATGTGGCAGTTGATTTCCTTGAAGATTACAAGCTTTGAAACCCTATGGCGATGTTCTACACTAGGGGATGTTCCTAAAGGATTTTATATCAGAATAGGCTCAAATCAATGAGCTTGGTTTATTTGCAAGAGGAAATTTTTTTTTTTTTAAGTTAGTTTGGGAGGAATTTTTAATAAGATAGCCTTGAAAATTAAAACATGTAGTAGTTGTTTCACAAATATGTCTCAGATTAAAGTTAATTCTGAGATTAATCTAAGATTGTCAAACTAGTCTATGGTGAGCCTAGAATTCACTTAAGTTTTGTGTTGTGCCTAGCAAGAATCTGAACCAAACAGGTTTTCAAAGATATCTTTGAAAGGGGCCTGAAACCAAACCAAACCCACTGGGCCCAGCTGGAACCAGACCACAATGAAGTAAGAGGGAGAGCATTCAGTGCTTTGTCAGTTTTTCAGATCTGGCCTCAGTGCCTTCTCAGAGGCTCTGCCACTTCTGGGCACAAAAGTCCCCTCTGCTCTGGAACACTAGAAAGGAAAAGAAATATTTACTGGTTTCTTTCTGACACAAACCTCATTTACTAATGACCCTTGCTTTAGAATATCTCCCTTTTGGTCACATACTATGTTTCTTGAGAACAAGGTTAACAGCTTGAGAATATTCATCTTTGTGTATGTAACCATCATTTCTAATTAGAAAATAATTAAAAATAAGTTACTAGAGATAAAGCTGAAATTTAAAAAACAAATTTGTTGGATCTTTTCATCTTAATCAGAGATCGTGTTATAACTGATGTTATAACACTCAGTATTTTTCATGACAACATGCACTATTTTTATCTATTTTAATTCAGTGTTCTATAGATCGAACTAAAACATGGAAACTAATGTAAAAAGAAAAATACTCTTAATAATATGTTCCATTCCAACAGAGGAAAAAAAATCATATTTGCCAAATTAAAATGCAAAGTGCTGATCGGAAACTTGATTTTGAAGCCTATAAGACAACAGTGGTGCAGTGAGTCATTTCTTAAAACTTTGAAAACTAGACAGTGATCTTTCAATATTATCTTTGAAAAACTAAGGGAATTAAATGTCTGCTTTATATCAAGAGTTTAAATTCAGTTTTTAAAAGTAAAAAAAATAAATTGACATTAAAGTACTAACATGCAGTTGATTTACTTATTCAAAAAAATACTGTACTAGCTTAACACAGAGAAATGAGTACAAACAAATTTTTCTTCCATTTCAAATTTGCTGTAGGGGGGATTCTTTTCAAACACGTAAATGACTAAGGATGGAGCCTTGATGGTGTAAATGGTTAAGTGCTTGATCACTAACCTCTAAAGGTCAGTAGTTGGGACCCACCAAACACTGTGAAGGTGAAAAAAACATGTTGATCTGTTTCCATCAAAATTTCACCCTAGAAGACAGTTTTACTCTGTATTATGGGGTCATTCACAAGGAGTTAGAATCATTTCAACTGTACACAAGGATACATGCCTAAGGCAAATTCAAGCTGTTGCATTCTAACCTGTGAATTGATGTTGGCCTTGTTTTTTCATTACAGAGAAGATTTGAATTGTAATTCTATAGTAATAATTTTACCACACATACTACTGAATTCTTAGATTGTGTCTCAATTATTAATACCTGTTTCCAACAGCCATGGGACAATAAATGAATGTTAAAAAGAAAAAAAAAATGGTTTATTTGTCTTTAGTTCTCTGAGAGTTACCGGGATTTTTAAATGAGTGGATATGAAACTAAGTTCTCTAGACAGAAAAGAATATAGATTAATTTGGTGTGACTCAAATATTTCTTAAAAATAAAATACAGAATTGGCAGGTGTCAGTTTCTTGCTCGGAATCCATCTTTCCTCAATATTGATTCCATAATAACAATTAAAAAAAAAAAAAAAAAGGCCAAATCCATTGCCAGCTAGTAGAACTGCACCACAGGGTTTTCAAGGCAATGAATTTTCATAGAAACTAATTGCTACATTGGAGCTACCAGCCTTTAAATTAACAGCTAAGTTCTCAAGCACTGTACCACCAGAGCTCCTTATAATGGCAATAGCATCATAAAAAATGACCTTGAAACCTGAAAAGGTCTGGATATTAAATTTCTTTAATCATTTGGTTTAAAGTGATAGCATCAAAGTGGTAAGTGGCATGTGAGGGAAGAATCATAAAATACTTTTATTAGAAGTGAGAAATCATTTTCATTCTCCTGGAGTTCAGATTTCTGGGGTCCGTGGAGATGGGGTGACCACCCAGGCCATTTTCACTTGGATGTCCTTTTGAACCCTTGGGCTTTGAAAAAAATGGTTTCTAAATAGTCAACGTTGAGTGAAAAAAATGTTCTAGACAAACTAGTAAGACCATTTTTGTCTTGGGCATTGTGCTCCTTTGAAGAATTCAGTTTCAGGAAATAGAAACTCCAAAGATCAGACTGGGAGTTACTTTTAGGGTAAATCAGTAATTATTTTCATTCTTCTTCATGACAATCCTGTAGGAAATTCTTCCTGTGAGAAATTCTCAAGATGGTCCATCTTCAGGAATAAAGGGCACACACAGGAGACTGCTAGACCAGACATAGCTTGTTGATTCACACCCAGGGATACATGAGCAGGATGAAAAAACAAGGGGAAAAACCTTGTTCTAGGACTAGTGGGGTAGTGTGCCATGGTGTTGATTCCAACTCATAGCGACCCTGTACAGGGTTTCCGAGGCTGTAAATCTTTACAGGAGCAGAAAGCATCATCTTTCTCCTGTGGAACTGCTGGCCTTGAGGTTAGCAGCCAGAGCTATCACCTCTACAAGGATATCAGAGCTCCTTGTTCTCAGACTAGAAACTTTAAATAAGAATAGAGTGATTAAGGCCATGGGCACCATCCAAGCTAGATTTGAACCCCATACTAACTGGGCAAGGGACGGAAATAAAACTCTTAGCAAGCTGGCCATGTGGCGCATCTTCCTGTATATACTGGGTTATTGTTGTTGTTAAGTGCCGTCGAGTCAATTCCAACCCATAGCGACCCTGTAAAGGGTTTCTGAGGAGCAGCTGGTGAGCTTGAACCACCGACCTTTGCAGTTCAAATGGCTTTGCAGTCTGGTGCATTAACCCACAGCACCACACCAGGTAGGGCACCTGATTTTGCAAAATCAAAGACCTCACGCTTGTAAAAATGAGCACAGATTGGATTTCTTGAGCGTTTGTCAGTAAGCACTTATGATAACTCATCAGTTACCTCATAACCAAGAAGAACCTGGACAGTATTCAGCGTATGGACAATGTTTCTCATATTCGTGATCACTAATTGTTTATAAATTCTGTTTCAGGCCTTTTCAGTGGGAATACTGTTACAATGTAATATAGTTATTTTGGAGTTCTTCTCATCTGGTTATTTTGGAGTCCTGGTGTGGCGCTGTGGGTTAATGGGTCAGACTGCAAAGCCGTTTGAACTGCAAGGTGGCAAAGTTCAAGCTCCCCAGTTGCTCCTCGGAAACCCGGTACAGGGTCGCTATGGGTCAGAATCGACTAGACGGCACTTAACAACAACAACAACACATCTGGCTCTCTAATTAAAATGTTGCTCTGATTAACAACCTGCATATGAATTAATCTTTGATCAATTTCTATTATTGGCTTACTGTGAACAAAAGAAACCTGAAGGTTCCCTGCACTGAGTGCCTATTACATGTCAGAAACAGAACTAGGTTCTCATAGCCATCCCTTCAAACTTTAATAACAGCAAAGCTCAGCAAATGTAATCAGAACTATTTTATACATGGAGTCCTGGTGTGGCACTGTGGGTTAATGCACTGCATTGCAAGTGCATATTTGAACTACAAGGTCTGAAGTTCAAGCTTACCAACTGCTCCTTGGAAACCCTATACAGGGTCGCTATGAGTCGGAACCAATTCAATGGCACTTAACAACGACATTTTAAACATGAATGACAGGTTACAAACCTTAGACAATTTCAAACATCGTTGAAGTGGTAGAAAGAATACACAGCATTACTGTACCAAACATAATTTGTCAACATTCAACCATTTCTGGAAGTAGCATGTGATTTAAGAAAACAAAAACAAAAAACTGATGGTATTCAAGGAAACCCAAGCTGCATTGAAAGCATTAGGTAAAAACAAGATTTCAGGAATGGACAAAATGTTTCAGCAAACTTATGCATCACTGAAAACACTCACTAGTCTTTGCCAAGAAATTTGGAAGACAGCTCCCTGCCATAGACTGGAAGAGATCCATATTTATTCCTATTCCAAAAAAAAACCCTACAGAATGCAGAAATTATCAAACGATACCATTAATATTACATGCAAGTAAAGTTTGCTGAAAATAATTCAAAACTAGTTATAGCAGTATAGTGATAGGGTGTGCCAGGAATTCAAGCCAGATTCAGAAGATGATATGCTGATGTCAGATGGATTGTCACTGAAAGCAAATATCAGAAAGATGTATATTTGTGTTTTATTGACTATGCAAAGGCATTTGACCATATATGGATCATAACAAACTATGAATAACATTGCGTAGAATGGAAATTCCAGAACACTAAATTGTCCTCATGTGGAACCTGTGTACATACCAAGAGGCAATCCTTCAAACAGCACAAAAAATATGCTGCATGATTTAAAATCAGTAAAGATGTGTGTCAGGGCTCTATCCTTTCACTATAATTATTCAATCTGTATGCTGAGCAAATAATCTTAGAAGCTAGACTTTATTAAGAAAAATGCAGCATCAGAAGAAGGCTTATTTACAACTTGTGATTTGCAGTTGATGCAGCTTTGCTTGCTGAAAGCAGAGAACTTGAACCACTTACTGATGGAGAGCAAAGAATACAGCCTTTAATATACAGTACACTTCACCATAAAAGTCCTCACAACTGCACCAATAAGCAACATCAAAATAAAAGGAGAACAGACCCATAACAAAAGAAGAAATCGACCAGGCTATCAAAAGACTCCCAACCAAAAAAAGTCCAGGCCCAGATGGCCTCACAGGTGAATTCTACCAAACATTCAGGGAAGAGCTGTCACCAATCCTTTTCAAATTATTCCAGAATATAGAGGAGGATGGAAAACTTCCTAATACATTCTATGAAGCAAGTATAACCCTCATACCAAAACCAGGGAAGGACGTTACTAAGAAA
>NW_006408606.1:11629970-11643859 GCF_000296735.1 Chrysochloris asiatica | reverse complement strand
AAAAAAAAAAAAAGAAGAAGTCAAATGATGTACTGCATTGAGCAAATCTGAACAAGACGTCTTTAGAGTATGAAAGAACAAAGACATCAGTTTGAGGACTAAGATACACCATAGCATTTTCAATAGCTTCATATGCTTGTGGAAGCTGGACAATGAATAAGGTATACTGTGCAAGATTGATGCATTTAAATTATGATGTTGGCAAAGAATACTGATTTTACCAGGTACTGCCAGAAAAAACAAACAAATCTGTCTTGGAAGAGATTCAACCAAAAGATCTTTAGAAGCGAGAATGGCATAACTTCATGTCATGTTCTTTGGGTATGCTATCAACCCCCGGAAAAAGGACATTATGCTTAGCAAAGTAGAGAGTTATTGAGACAGAGGAAGACACTCAAAGAGATGGATTCACTTCGTGGAAGCGACAATGGGCTCAAACATAGCAACAATTGTGAGGACGGTGCAGGACCAGACAGTGTTTCCTTCTGTTATACGAGTCAGGGTCCACTGGATGGCACAAGGAAGTGGTTCAAAGTTAGGACTGATTAATTCCAATGTTTGAGTTCATATTCTGCTTGTTGTTGTTGTTAGGTGCCATTGAGTTGGTACCGACCTATAGCGACCTTATGCACAGCAGAATGAAACACTGCCCGATCCTGGGCCAGCCTCACTACTGTTGCCACGCTTGAGTCCATCAATGCTGCTACTTGGCCAATGCATCTCATTGGGGGTCTTCCTCTTTTTATCTGACCTTACTCAATCCAAACCCCACTTTCCACTAGGCTTAGCAGTGGCTCTAAAACTCTCCATTTCTCTTTTAGTCTTTCTTTCTTTCTTCTTCTCGTTCCTTCCTCCCTCCTTTTGCCCTTTCCTACCTCTCCTCCTCCTCTAGAACAAGGAGAAAATTTGATTGTCCAAGCTCTTTGGTTTTGTCAGAAAAAACAATAAACAACAAAATAGTTACATTTGGTCAGATGCTCAACTCTGGTCCAAGTCTAAGACAAAGTCATATGATTCACCAAGGGCATCTCTCTAGCAGGCCCAGAAATTTATTGACTTAAAATATTTTATAATATGTCAGAAGATTTCATCATTTTACCCCCTGTATGCTCCACCACATTCATAGTTGTGTTTGCAACAAAGGTAAATATCCATGTACAAATATTCTCTTTCGAACTCATATGTTTGTGTGTATACTCACATTCTCCCTCCCATACCCATTCTGTCTGTGTATCTCTTTGTGTATCTACCCGCAGAACACTGTTGTCCAGGGTTGTGTACAAACAGCATTTACCTCTATCCCCTGAATCCTAGAAAACCTCCCTGGGTCTTCATCGGTCTTCATCATTCTTCTGCAAATCTCCATCTTGTTGAATACTACCCTCCCTATACCTGTGTCTCCCCTTTAGTCAGTGAATTGCTCGCCCTCCCTTCCCACGCCTGGTAACCATCAGAGATTGTTTCTTTTAGCATGAAAACCTTTGTTTGAGTTTTTATAGTAGTGGTCTCATACAATATTTGTCCTTTTGTGATAGACTAATTTCACTCAACTTAAGGTTTCACATGCTTTTAAAATGTACTTCCTTTAAATTAAGCAACGAGAAGCACTGGTGGTAAATAATTGAGTGTTTGGCTGATAGCCAAAAGGTCTGTGGTTCAAACCCACCAGCAATTATTTGGAAGAAAAGACCTGACAATCTTCTTCATAAAGATAAGGACAGCCAAACTTGTTACCTTCCAGTTGACTCCATCTCATAATAAGACTATAGGACAGAGTAGAGCTGTCTCATAGGTTTTCTAAGGCTATAATCTTTACAGGGTCGCTATGGGTCGGAACCGACTCGACTGCACTTAACAACAACAACAAATCTTTACAGAAGCAAGCTGCATTTCTCCCATGTAACACCTAATGGGATCCAGTCACCTACCTTTTGATTAGCAGTCAAGTGCTTAACCACTGCACTACCAGGGCTCCCTGCCATAAATTTCACAGCTTAGGAAACCCTACAGGGGCTCTTCTACTCTGTCATATAAAGTCGCTAAGACTCAGAATTGAGGGCACACAATAACAAGTAGACAACAATTCTGGTCTGGTGCTATAGGATAAGAACTGGACTGCTAAAAGGTAGGCAATTCAAAACCCAGCAACCGCTCCTCGGACACCCTATACAAGGTTGCTGTGACTCTGAATCGACACAACAGGCACATCACAACAACAACAACAAAACATAGTAATTAGGCACTAGTATGGTAGCGTAGTGGTTACGAATCGGGCTGCGAACCACAAGGTCAGCAGTTTGAAATTACCAGCTGTTCCGCGGGAGAAAGATGAGACTTTCTGCTCCCGTAAAGATTTACAGCCTTGGAAACCCTGTACAGGGTCACTGTGGGTCGGAACCAACTCCACGGCACATAACAACAACATAACCACTACAAAACCAGAGCTCCTTAGTATATATAATAGTATGTAGTATAGTAAAAAGGAGCTCTGGTAGCGTAGTGGTTCGGACTTGGGCTACGAACCGCAAGGTTAACAGTTCGAAACTACCAGCTGTTCCATGAAAGAAAGATGAGGCTTTCTGCTACCGTAAAGATTTACAGTGTCGGAAACCCTGTACAGGGTCGCTATGAGCTGGAACCGACTCCACGGCACATAACCACGGAAGTAAAAATAAAACTTTCTGTTGCTGAGATAAGTTTGTACATTTTCAGCTCTTATAGCCAACATGTGGAGTATAGTATTAAACTTGTATATATGACCAAATAAGAAGCAATATATTTTGCTAAACTCTACTGATACTCCTTGCCTTTAAGGCAACTTAAATCCTTTGTTACAAGAAACTTGTCAACATGTGGGAAACCAAATTGGAAGACTTCTGGCTGTGTGACAGGTGTGTTCCCTGGAGAAAGATGTCCTCCTTTCCTTACACACCCCAAAGAAATTAAATAATTAAATACAGCAAAAATAATAGATTCTCTTACGGCACTGGGTCAAATATTTCCTCCCTGAATTATAACCCAGCTAGTCTATGCACTGCTGTTCTTTTGGTCTGTGGATTTCAGTTATTATAAATCTCTCTTTATTGAAGGCAACTACGCAGTTGTGAAGAAAAAAATTGGGATCCTGCTGATTTCTCAAGTCATCAGTTCTAAACTTCAGTGTAAAATTTTACCATAAGGAAACTTAGACCAGCAGAAAAAAAGAAAACAATTTAAAAATACACAGACAACCCACAAAAATGAATTCTGGAATCCTCTACCTCCAGACACAATTGTTAGAATAATCTTTCATTGTTCTTACCATCGGGGACCCCTTTCTATTAATAGTACCTTCCAGTCAGGGAGTATGAGGATTGAATCACAGATCTAAGAAGAATTAACTTTGAGACCATGGGAAAAGTTAATAACTGTGCACAATGAAGATAATAATGCCCAAGGCAAAAAATTGGTTAAAAGCAAATGAAAGGTATTATTATTACCATGGATTAGGACAAATTTTATAGCTTCATCAAATCACCTGGTTCTTCATCAAATCACCTGGGTATTGCTACAGTTACACAGAAGTGAGTCCATTACTTTGCACTGTAACACAAGGCATCTCCCAATCATCCTTTCATGGCAAGAATGATATCTTTAATATACAAATAATGCTGGCTAATAAAGCTTCCTCCGAGATAAGTAAGAGCCTAAACATTTCCAATGGAAGCTTACAGAAACTTCATTTCTTCTCTAGGCTTAAGATCACATGGAGTGGGGGAAAAAAATAAGCTTACCAGTAGTTAAATTAAACTTACCAGTAGTTAAATTGTGGTAAACATATTTTGTCAGTTTGAAGTTATTGAATGTACTCTGAGTTCATTTAAAACTTTATAATAAATTCTTCAACTTATAATTCAAATTACATGGTATATATTGTTGTCAGATAGATTGTGGCTAAAAGTATACCAGCTGCTCCTAGGAAACCCTATACAGAGTCTCCATGAGTCAGAACCGATTCAATGGTACTTAACAGCAATAACATTTTTAAAAGAAACCTTTAAGAACATCATTCAGTACTTCAGTCAGTATTTATATTGTTATTGCTAAGCCATGAAGTCAGTTCTGACTCAGAATCACCCTGTCTATGTACAACAATATGAAACACTCCCTAGTCTTTCACCATGCTCATAGTCATTGCTATGTTTGAGCCCATTGTTGCAGGCACTGTGTCGATCCATCTTGTTGAGGAGTCTTTTTTTTTCTCATTGACACCCCACCTAGTATGATGTCTTTTCCCATGGACTAGTTAGTCCCTTCTGATAACTTGTGCATAATATGTCAGACAAAGTCTCATTATCCTCACTTCGAAGGAGCATCTGATTATACTTCTAAAACATGTTTGTTTAATCTTCCAGAAGTCCAAGGTATAGCAATATTTGGTGCTAATATTCAAATGCATCAATTATTCATTTGTCCTTTATTGTACAGCTTTTCATTGCATATGAAGTTATTGAAATTATCATGATTTGCATCAGGTGTACCTTAGTCCTCAAAGTGACATCTTTGCTTTTTAACACTTTAAAGCAATGGTTTGTCCAATATGATATATTGTTTTATTTCTTGCCTACTGCTTTTGTGGGCTTTAATTGTGAGTCCCAGTAAGACAAAATCCTTGACAACTTCAATATTTTCTCCATTTATCATGTTGTTCTTTAATGGCCCAGGGGTGAGGAATTTTGCTTTCTTTACATTGAGGTGTAATCCAAGCTGAAGGCTGTAGTCTTTGTTCTTTATCAGTAAGTGCTTAAAGTTCACTTCACTTCAGCAAACAAGGTTGTGTCATTTGCATATTGTAGGTTGTTAATGAGTCTTCCACCAATTCTGATGTAATGTTCTTCGTTGTATAGCCCAGCCTCTCAAATGATTTGTTCAGCACACATGTTGAATAAGTATGGTGAGCAGATACAACCTTAACTCACACGTTTCCTGACTTTCAACCATGTAGTATAGTATTCCCTTGTTCTGTTTAAAGGACTGTCTCCTAGTTGTACAGTTTCCATGTAAGCACCACTAAGTTTTATGGAATTCCCATTCTTCAAAAAGTGAGCCATAATTTGTTATGATCTACACAGTCAAATGCCTTTGTAAATTTCTTTCTAGTATTCTATGCTTTCAGTCACTAGCCGTTTGACATCAGCAATAGTATCCTTCATTCCACATCCACTTCTGACTCTAGCTTGAATTTCCAGCATTTCCCTGTCTATTACTGCTGCAACCATTTTTGAAATTAACTTCAGCAAAAGTTTTGTTTTGTGTGGTATAATTCATATAGTTCAATAATTTCTGCATTTTGTTGGATCAGCTTTCTTTGGATTGGGTATAAATATGACAAAGAATATCGAAAACACCATGGTATGCTTGAAGAATAAACAGATCAGTCATGGAAGAAGTGTAGCTAGAATGATCCTTGGAAACAAAGATGGTGATACTTTGCCTCATAAATGTTGAACATGTATTCAGGAATACATGTATTCAGTGAATAAGGAAGATCGTAGAAGAATTGATGCCTTTGAGTTGTGGTGTTGGAGGAGAATACTGAATGTGCCGTGGACTGCCAAAAGAACCAATAGATCTGTTTTGGAAGAAGTGAAGCCAGAGTGCTCTTTGGAGGCCAGGATGGCTAAGCTTCATCTCTCATACTTTGGACATATTGTCTGGAGGAAACAGTCACTGGAGAAGGATGTCATGCTGGGTAAGGTGGAGGGTCAGAGAAAAAGAGGAAGATCCCTAACAAGATGGATTGGCCAGGTGGCATCATTGATGGACTCAAGTGTGGCAGCGGTAGTGAGGTTGGCCCAGGATCGGACATTGTTTCGTTCTGCTGTGCATGGGTTCGCTATGAGTCGGTTCCGACTTGATGGCACCTGACAACAACAACATTCAGGAGGGATCACCAGTTCCTGGAGGAGTACATCAGGAAAAGTAGAGTGTCATTTGAGCAGAAGAATACCCTCAACCAGATGAACTAATGCAGTGACTACACCAATGGACTTGAACAGCAATAATTGTGAAGATGGCACAGAACCAGAGTGTTTCACTGTGTTGTACATAGTGTCATTCTCCATCAGAAGGAACTCAATGGCACCTAACAACAACAACACAAAAGATCTAGTCCAATCATCTGACGACACCACTATTCCAAATTTCTTGCCATAGACTTTTGAGCACTTCAAGTATTGCATGTTTGTTGAAACATCTCAGTTGGTATTCTGTCAATTCCTGGAGCTTGGATTTGCTTCACTACCTGCAGTTTCCAATCATATGTGACTTCTTGAAATAGTTGTATATCAATCCGTTTCTGTTTGGTACAGTAATTCTGTTTTGTTTTGATTGTTTTAATTCGATTTGTGACTTGTTTTGATTCTTCCTGTGTTGTCCAATGCTTTTCAAATAGAAAACTTCAATATTGCAACTCAAGTCTTGAAATTTTTCTTCACTTTTTTTTTAGCTTGAAAAATGCATAATATGTTCTTCATTTTGGTTTTCTGACTTCAGGTCTGAAAATCCATTATTTTTTATATTTACTTTTTACAAATGTATTATATTTTACTTTGTCTTCTCAAGCAGTTCTTTGAAATCTTATATTCAGATTTTTAATTTCATCATTTTTTCCATGATGTGGCCCTGTTGGATAAGCCCCAGACTGCTAATCACAAGGTTGGAGGTTCAAACTCACTAGTCACTTCTTGGAAAGCCCTGATAGCACATAACAACAATAACAGAAGCAAGTTTCAGAGACTGTTCTGGCACTCAGTTTGGTCTTTTCTTTCTTTTCCCTTGTCTTTTTATTGAGCCTTTGCTTTCTTCATGTATGATGTCATTGATGACATCCAATAACTGTCATCCCATAATCTGGTCTTCTGCCATTAGGGCTCAATACATCCAGTTTATTCTTGAAATGGTCTCTAAATTCCAAGGTTGTACTTTAACTCTTGTGGACTTGTTTTCATTTTCTTTAGCCTCAACTCAGATTTGTATATAAGCAATTGATGGTCTGCTCAGCAGTTAGTCCCTTGGATTGTTCTGTCTGATCATCTTAAGCTTTTTGACTCCTGGTATGGCCCTATAGGATCAGCACTGAACCACAAGATCGATTTGAACCACAAAGTCAGCGGTTCCAACTTACCAGTTCTCCTTGGAAACCCTATAAGTGTCACTATGCGTTGGCACCAACTCCACAGAACTAAACAACAAAAACAACATTATGTCTTTCTTTCATGTAGTAAATTTGTTTCCTGTGTATACCTTTTGGTGAGATCCATGTGTATAGTCACCATTTATGTTGTTGAAAAAGGGTTGTTTCCAAAGAATATGTTGTTGATCTTGCAAAATTCTGTCATGTAATCTTCAGCGTCACTTCAATCACCAAGGCCATATTTTCCAACTACTGATGTGTCTTCTTTGTTTCCAGATTTTGTAGTCCAATCATCAGTTATTACCAATGCACCTTGATTGCATGTTTGATCACTTTAAGATTACAGAAGTTGACAAAAATCTTTAATTTCATCTTCTTTGGCATTAGTGATCATTGAGTAAATTTGAATCGTAATCGCATGAGCTGGTCTTCTCTGTTGGCATATGAATATTTTTCTAGCAATGACAGCTTTACACTTCAGGTTATAAAGTATGTGTTGGAATGTTCTTCTTGACAATGAATGTTATTTCATTACTCTTCAATTTTTCATTCCTTGAAAAGTGTATCATGGTTTGTTGGTTGTTTATGTGCCCTGAAGAAGGTTCCAACTCACAGCAACCCTGCATAGGGTTTCTGAGAGTACAAATCTTTACAGGAGCAGAAATGCTCATCTTTCTCCTGCAGAACAACTGGTAGTTTCAAACTGCTGACCTTGAGGTTAGCAGCCTGACTCGTAACCACTACGCTATCAGAGCTCAATGCAAAATGGCCAATATACATCCATTTCAGGTCACTATTTCAGGACAATGATTCTTATGCAATCCTTTTTATTTTTGATGACTTACAATTTTCCTAGACTCATATTTTGTATGTTCCATGCTCTAATTATTAATAAAGGAGCTCTGGCAGCATAGTGATTATGAATCAGGCTGCTAATCTCAAGGTCAGCAGCTTGAAACTACCTGTGGCTCCACAGGAGAAAGGAGGTGTTTTGCTCCTGTAAAGATTTATAGCCTCAGAAACACTATACAGGGTCACTATGAGTCTGAACCTACTCAGTGGCAGGTTACCCACCACCACCACCAATTATTAATAGATTTTTACAGCTGTTTATTCTTATTTTGAGTATGTCCAATTGGAGTGAATTGAGAGTGGTAGAGGTAGATCTTCCTAGCAAAGAATACCACCTAGAATTTCTGACACTAATGAAAGGGAATGAAAAAAATGGAGCAAGTGGATTACAGACAGAGCGCTGTAGTCTTGCACAACAACAATAAAGTCTTGCAGAGCATGAATGAAGCATCTACTGATTACTACTCAGTTCTAAGAGATCATACTTTGAACAAGTTTATAAGCAAAGACTTAGTCTTTGAAGCAAGGTTCCTTAAGCTAGAATTTGCCAGGGTATCTTCATCTGAAAGGACAATTGTGAGGCACATATTAAACATGGTAGACACAGGGAGCAGAAATGATTTTTCTATTCAAGGTTAGGAAATGGGAGGGGGAAGCACATGAGACAAGTATTACAACCCAGTGTATATAGTACAATTGCACACATAATTAATGATAAATCAGTATATGTAATAAAGAGTCCTGGTGTGGCACTGTGGGATAAAGCACTGGACCCCAAGGTCAGTTTTAAACATAAGGTCGACAGTTCAAACTCACCAGCTGCTCCTTGGAAACCCTATATAGGGTCACTATGAGTCAGAACCGATTGGAAAGCATGTAGGAACAATATAGATAATAAATGGAATTTGGTGACTCTGTACATAAACATTGGACTGCAAACCACAAGATTGGCAGTTCAAGCCCACCAGCCATTTCACAGGAGTAAGATGAGGCTTTCTGTTCCCGCAACGATTAACAGCCTCAGAACCCTATACATGGTCATTTTCAGTTGGAACCTATGGACAACACTTTAAAACAACATAGTCTCATTGAGAGAATGGGTGCTAACATCTAAACAAGTCCTTCTCTAGGTGCTAAAGAAAGAAGTTTCTACAAAAAGTAAGTCAATATCAGCAGCAAATCTGAATAGTCTTACGTGTGCTTTCATATAAAAAATCTACTAACCAAATAAACAGCTCAAAATAAGCAACATTCCTTACAGGATTTTTTTTGACATAAGACAAAATTCTGCCTGAGTGTTCTGTGTTGCTCTAATATTTAGAAAAGATAATTAAAGTCAACACCAAAAATTATATTTGAAATCATTGTAATAATTTCACACAATGAAAATGTGGAGATGAAGTAATATGAATTAATCTTAAAACTATTTGGCCCCTTTATTTTGGGTTTCTGGGTCCAATATTTCTACACATTCCATCTGCAACCTTCTTTATTTCCTTTCCCTCTTCCTGCCAGTCTCCTGGAGCTCCAGCATTATTATATGCTATAAAAAATATTTTACTCATGCAATTGCAATGCTTTTTAACTTTTAAGCTCAGTAGGGGAAAATGTGGAGGTGTTTAATTCTCTAGTTTTATATTTTTTATGGGAAATGAAAGTCAAAATCTGAAAAATAGCAACTTGCAGTAAGACATTATTTTTCTTCTTTTACCAATATGTCTCAGTGACATCAATTTCAAATATTTTATTATAGATAATCCTAGGCAATTTCAATGTTCAATTTCTCAATAAAATAAGAACCAGGAAAAGTCAATATCTTTGCAAATGTGATTCCAAATTTTGCACTTGAATAGTCTAACTGAATTTCCACTCACTTCAGTGGGAGTTATAAAAAGTACATCTGAGGGGAGAATTTGGCCCATGAAATTTAAAATGATTGTAGGTTAGGCAAAATATTTCTTATGCTTATGATTATATTGAAGCTATGAATGTTTCAACAGGAATATATTACAAAATCTATAACATAGCAAAATTCAATTAAAATTTTGTTAAATTAGCTAGATTTGAAGAGTTTTAACTAACTTTTAAAGAGTACAACTAAGAATGCTTTTACTCATTTATTCAAAAAACATTTATTCCTAATAGCATCGCTTTAAAAGATTTGTATGTTAAATAGTTCCAATGTAAACTTTGAAATGTGTTGGAAGAAGTACAGTCAGAATGTTCTTTAGAAGCCAGGATGGAAGTCTGACCACTTTCAACAGACTCCTGTGAAGCCAGATTGAGACCTGGTTGGCCAGCAGTGTAGCAAGATCTGGGTACTCCTGGACCCACAGAAAGTGACATAGCCACAGAAGACTACAGTGGAGAGTGACGCATCCAGCTGTTATGAAGTGAGGGGACATACACAAGAACACCCATACTTGCAGATGGTACCCACTTGATCGGACTTCAATGGCTGGATGATCAGAACTCAACTAGAGGGAAAAAAAGAGTAATCTGCTACAATTTGATGAACTTGGCCTATACCTATGGATGTAGTAGCGCAAAAGAGGGAACAAATCTTTACAGAGAGGGTCATTCCCACCCCCTCAGTACACAGGGTTGACAGAGTTGGGCAACTTAGACATTGGGTACCCTAATCGGGGGCAGGGAACTCTACAAAGTCAAGAAGTGACTGGCTTACAAGCTTTCAAGAGGGAGCCTAGTTGTCAATGATTTCCATTTGCTTGGATCCACTATCAACACTCATGGAAACAACAGTCAAGAAATCAAATGACGTATTGTTTTAGGCAAATCTGCTGCACAAAACCTCTTTAAAGTGTCGAAGAGCAAAGATGTCAGTTTGAATATTAAAGTTGTACTTGACCCAAGCCATGGTATTTTCATAATCTCGTATGCATGTGAAAGTTGGACAGTGAATAAGGAAATCCTTAGAAGAATTTATGCATTTGAGTTATGGTTTTGGAGGAGAATACTGAAAGTACCATGCACTGTCTAAAAAACACATTGGTGTTGGAAGATATACAGCCAGAGGACTCTTTGGAAGCCAGGATGGCCAGATTTCGTCTCTCATACTTTGGACATATTATCAGAAGGAACCATTCACTGGAGAAGGATATCACGTCTGATGAAGTGTAGGGTCAGAGAAAAAGAGGAAGGCCCACAATGAGTTAGACTGGCACAGTGGCAGCAGCAATGGGCTTAGGCGTAGCTGATTGTGAAGTTGGCCCAAGACCTGACCATGTTTCATTCTTTCGTTCATAGGGTCACTATGAGTCGATACTGACTTGATGGCACCTAACAATAACAACCCAATTGCCTTATGTGTTTGTAAAGTTGGACAATTATTAAGGAAGAATGTGAAGAATTGATGCATCTGAATTATTGTGTTGTTGTTGTTAGGTCCCATCGAGTCAGTACCAACTCATAGTGACCATATGCAAAACAAAACAAAATACTGCCTGATCCTGGGCCAACCTCACTATTGTTGCCATGCTTGAGCCCACTGATGTTGCCACTGTGGTAATCCATCTCACTGAGGACATGTCATCTGTCCCTTGAAAAGGACATCATACTTGGTAAAATGGAGCATCAGCAACAAAGAGGAAGACCCTCAATAAGATGGATTTTTTTCTCTGACCCTCCACCTTACCAAGCATGATATCCTTCTCCAGCGACTGGTCCCTCCTGATAATATGTCCGAAGATTGAGAGATGAAGTTTAGCCATCCTGACCTCCAAGGAGCACTCTGGCTGCACTTCTTCCAACACAGATTTGTTGGTTCTTTTGGCAGCCCATGGCACTTTCAATATTCTCCTCCAACACCATAACTCAAAAGCATCAATTCTTCTATGGTCTTCCTTATTCACTATCCACCTTTTGCATGCATATGGGGTTATTAATTATGTTGTTGTTGTTGTTTTTAAGTGCCATTGAGTCGGTTCCGAACCATAGTGACCCTGTATAGGGTTTCCAAGGAGCGACTGGTGAGCTTGAACCACTGACCTTGCTGTTCAAACGGCTTTGCAGTCTGGCACATTAACCCACAGTGCCACACCAGGACTCCAATTATAGTGTTAGAGAAGAATATTGAAAGTACAATGGACTGCCAGAAGAATGAATAAATCTGCCCTGGGAAAAGTATAGCCAGAATGCTCCCCAGAAGCTAGGATGGTGAAACTTTAGTCTTATTCTTTTGATATGTTCTTGAGACATGTCATCTGTCCCTTGAAAAGGACATCATACTTGGTAAAATGGAGCATCAGCAACAAAGAGAAAGACCCTCAATAAGATGGATTGACACTATGGCAACAAAAAAGGCTCAAACATAACAACAATATGAGGATGGCAAAGGACCGGGCAGGGTTTTGTTCTGTTATGCATAGGGTTGTTATTACTACTAATGGCATCTAACAACAATACATTTATCTAGCTTCTCAATAAGCAGAGGATTATAGTCTAGTGTTCTACCACTCGTCTGTCAGTTTGTCATAGTGTGATGGCTTGTGAGTTGCTATGATTCCAAAATCTATGCCATGGTATTTTAAATACCAGCAGGGTCACCGATGGTGGACAGGTTTCAGATGAGCTTCCAGATGAAGACAGACTAGGAAGAAAGAGTGATGAACTACTTCCAAATACTTAGTCACTGAAAACCTTATGAAAGCAAAGAAACACAGTCAGATATAATGCAGGAAAATGAGCCCCTCAGGTTTGAAGGCACTCAAAATGTGACTGGGGAAGAGCTGCATCCTCAAAGTATAGTTGACCGTGATGGAGTGAATGGAATAAAGCCCATGGGAGAAAAGCCTGAGAGACCTTCATTTGCTAATGGGACACAACTCAAAATAAAGAGAAACAGCTGTAAACATCCAATGAAAATCGGAACATGGAATGTACGAAGTATGAATCTGGGAAATTTGGAAGTTGTCAAAAATGAAATGGAACACATAAACATTGATGTATTAGGCATTAGTGAGTAGAAATGGACTGGTATTGGCCATTTTGAATCTGACAAACACATGGTTTACTATGTCGGGAATGACAAATTGAAAAGGAATGGTGTTGCATTCATTGACAAAAACAACATATACAGATCAGTCATAAGGTACAATGCTGTCTATGATAGGATAATATCCATATGCCTACAGGGAAGCCAGTTAATACCACTATTGTTCAAATTTACGCACCAGCCACTAAAGCCAGTAAGGATGAAATAGAAGAATTCTACCAACTTCTTCAATCTGAAATCGATCAAACATGCATCTATATGTATTGATCATTACTAGTGATTGGAATGCAAAGGTTGGGAGCAAAGAGGAAGGCTGACTAGTTGGAAAATTTGGCCTTGGTGATAGAAATGATGCTGGAGAACGCATGATAGGATTCTGCAAAATCAACAATTTGTTCATTTCAAATACCTTCTTTAGATCTCACCAGATGGAATACATAGAAATCAAATTGACTACATCTGTGGAAAGAGATGATGGAAAAGCTCCATGTTATCAGTCAAAATAAGGCCATGGACAGACTGTGGAACAGACCATCAATTGTTGTTGTTGTTGTTGTTAGGTACCATCCAGTCAGTACCAGCCCATAGCGACCTTATGCATAGTAAAATGAAACACTGCCCGATCTGGGGCCAACCTCACTACTGTTGGCACACTTGAATCCATCGATGCTACCATGTAGCCAATCCATCTCATTGGGCGTCTTCCTCTTTTTCTCTGACCCTCCACCTTAACAAACATGATATCCTTCTCCAGTGACTAGTCCCACCTGACAATATGTCCAAAGTATGAGAGGCGAAGTTTGGCCATCTTGGCCTCCAAGGAGCACTCTGGCTGCACTTCTTCCAAAA
>NW_006408606.1:11627878-11629454 GCF_000296735.1 Chrysochloris asiatica | reverse complement strand
AAAAGGAAGAACACGCTCAGCATTTCTCAAGCTGGGGGAACTGAAGAAAAAATTCAAGCCTTGACTTTCGTTATTGAAAGATTATCTGGACAAATTTCTGAATAATGCAGAAAGCATCAAGAGAAGATGGAAGGAATACACAGAGTCACTCAACCAAACAGAAATGGTTAATGTTAAAGCATTTCAAGAGATAACATTTAATCCAGAGCAATGATGCTGAAGGAGGAAGTACAAGGTGCATAACAAGGCACCAGGAATTGATGGAATACAAATTGAAATTTTTTCAAGAAAGTGAGGCGGCACAGGAGGCACTCACTCATCTCTGCCAAGAAATTTGGAAGATAACTATCTGGACGACTGATTGGAAGAGATCTGTATTTGTGCCCATTCTAAAGAGAGGTGACCCAACAGAATGCAGAAATCATCAGACAATCTCTTTGATATTCTATGCGAGTAAAGTTTTGCTAAAGGTAATACAGAAATAGCTACAATCATACATTGACAGAGATCTTCCAGAGGTTGAAGCCAGATTCAGAACAGGCTGTGGAACAAGTGATAACATTGTTGATGCCCGATACATCTTGGCTAAAAGCAGAGAATACCAGAATGATTATTACCTGTGCTTTATTGACTACGCAAAGGTTTTTGATTGTGTGGATCATGACAAGCTATGAACAGTACTGCGAAGTATGAGTATTCCAGAACACTTAATTGTGCTCATGAGGAATCTGTACCTGGGCCAAGAGGCAGTTGTTCGAACAGAACATGGGAACACTGAATGGCTTAACATTAAGAAAGGTGTGTGACAAAGTTGTATTCTTTCACCATACTTATTCAACCTTTATGCTGAGCAAATAATCCGAGCAGCTGGGTTATATCAAGAAAAAGGTGGCTTCAGGATTGGAGGAAGGCTCATCAACAACCTGTGATATGTAGATGATACAACCTTGCTTGCTGAAGGTGAAGAGGACTTAAAACATTAAGAGATGAAGATCATAGAGCACAGCCTTTGGTATGGATTACATTTCAATGTAAAGAAAACAAAAATCCTCACCATTGTACCAATAAACAACAGTCTTATCAATGGAGAAAAACATGAAGCTGTCAATGACTTCATTCTTCTTGAATCAACTATAAACACTCATGGAAGCAGCAGTCAAGAAATAAAATGATGTATTGCATTAGGCAAATCTGCTACACAAGAACTTTTTAAAGTGTTGAAGAGCAAACATGTCACCTTGAGGACTAAGGTGCGCCTGACCCCCAGCCATAGTATTTTTGATAACCTCATATGCATGTGAAAACTGGACAGTTATTCACTTATTCCTTATTCAGGAAGACCATAGAAGAATTGATGCTATTGGACTCAAACATTGGAACAGTTGTGAGGTTGGCCCAGTATCGGACAGTGTTTTATTTTGCTGTGCATAGGGTCACTATGAGTTGGTACCTACTTGATGGCACCTAACAACAACAACAATATATATATATATATGCAAAAACTGGATAGTGAAGCAGAAGACTGTAGAATAATTGATGCTTTTGAGTTGTAGTGTTGGAGGAGAATATTGAAAGT
>NW_006408606.1:11623060-11626341 GCF_000296735.1 Chrysochloris asiatica | reverse complement strand
GAGTGCTTCCAGTACTGCCTTAGTTTGCTAAATGACTTCAATTTATATTCTATCAATTCCTGGAGGTTTATCCTTTGGCAATGCCTTTAGTGTACCTTGGACTTCTTCCTTCAGTATGATGACTTTTAATCATAAGCTATCATAAACATCGACCATTTCTTTTTGGAAGGGTGACTCTGTGTATTCCTTCCATTTTCTTTTGATGTGTTTTGCATCATTCATTATTTTGCTCACAGATTGCTTCAATATTGCAAGTCATCTCAAATTTTTTCTTCAGGTCTTTCAGTTCGAGAAATGTGGAGCAACTGGAGAGTCTACCACTAACATGTTAGTTTGTCATATTTTAGTGGCTTGTTTGTTGCTGGAAGTTATGCCTCTGGTATTTTGAATGCTGGTAGGGTCACCCATGGTGGACAGATCTCAGCTGAGCTTCCATACTAAGAAAGATCAAGAAGAAGGAGAGGCAGACTGCTTCTAAATGTTTAGCCACTGAAAACTTTATGAATAGCAGTGGACCACTGTTAGTACAAGAACATTAAATATTGAAATATTATAAATAGCTCCAGAATATTGTCAGATATAGTGCCAGAATATGAGTCTCTCATTTGGAATACATTCAAAATATGACTGAGAAAGAACTACTTCCACAGAGTAGAGTTGACCATGATGACATGTATAGAGTTAAGCTTTTGGGACCTTCAATTGCTGGTGGGGCAAAGCTCAAAATGTGGAGACACAGCTACAGACATCCATTAATAATCAGAACATGGAATGATTGAAATATGAATCTATGAAAATAAGAAATTGTCAAAAATGAAATGGAATACATAAAGAGCCATATACTAGGAATCGATGGTACTTCACAACAGTGAGCAGAAATGCATTGGTACTGGCAATCTTACATTGGAATCTAACAATCATATGGAAGAAAAATTTTGCTAAAACAATTCAAAAAAAGGCTGCAACAGAACATTGACTGCCAGAGGTTCAAGTCAGATTCAGACAAGGACATGGAGCAAAGGATATCATTGCTGATATCAGATGATTATTGACTGAAAACAGAATATCAGAAAGATGATTACTTTAGCTTTATTGACTATGCAGAGGCTTTTGATTGTGATAGTCATGACTAGCTGTGGACAACAATGCAGAGAATGAGTATTCCAGAACAATTAATTGTATTTATGAGGGACCTCTACATAGAACAAAGGAATTCTGGTAGCATAGTGGTTACGAATCGGGCTGCGAACTGCAAGGTCAGCATTTTGAAACTACCAGCTGTTCCACGGGAGAGAGATGAGGCTTTCTGCTCCCATAAAGATTTACAGCCTCGGAAACCCTGTACAGAGTCGCTATGAGTCAGAACCAACGCCACGGCACATAACAACAGCAACAACATACATAGAACAAGGGGTAATTTTTATAACAGAACAAGGAGAAACAGCATTGCTTAAAATCAGGAAAGTTGTGTATTGAGTTGTATTCTTTCACCGTATTTATTCAATCTGTATGATGAGCCCATACTCTGAGAAACTGAATTATATGAAGAAGAATGTGGCATCAGGATTTGAAGAAGGCTCATTAACAACCTGCAATATGCAAGACAATACAATCTAGCTTCCTGAAAGTAAAGAGGACCTAAAACACTTACCGATGAACAAAGACCACAATCTTCAGTATGGATTACATCTCAGTGTAAAGAAAACAAAAATCTTCACCACTGGACCAGTGAGTAATGTCTTGATAAATGAAGAAAAGATTGAAGTTGTCAAAGACTTCATTTTGCTAAGATCTACCATCAACACTCCTGGAAGCAATAGTCAGGAAATCAAATGATGTATTGCACTGGACAATTCTGCTTCACAAGAACTCTTTAAAGTGTTCAAATACAAAGATATCAGTTTGAGAGCTAAGGTGTGCCTGACCCAGGCCAAGTTATTTTCAATATCCTCATATACTTGTGAAAGTTGGAAAATGAATAAGGAAGACCATAGAAGAAATGATGTGTCTGGGTTATGGTGTTGGAAAAAGAATATTGAAAATACCATGAACTCCTCGAAAAACAGACAAATCTGTGTTGGAAGAAGTACAACCTGAATGCTCCTTAGAATCTTGAATGGCCAGAATTCATCCCTCATACTTTGGGCATATTATTAAGACCAACAGTCCCTGGAGAAGGATATCGTGCCTGGTAAAGTGTAAGGTTAGTGAAAAAGACAGAGACCCATAATGAGATGAACTAGCACAGTGAGAGCAGCCATGAGCTCAAGTGTAACAATGATTGTGAGGTTGGTATAGGATTAGGTAGTGCTTTGTTCTGTTGTGCATAGCATTTCTGTGAGTCAGAACCGACTTGACAGCACCTAAAAATGACAACAACAATGCTGGAGAACAAATTTCAGAGTCTATTCTGACATCCATTTTGGTCTTTTCCTTCTTTGTCTTCTTAGTGACCTTTTGTTTTCTTCCTGTATGATGTTCTTAATGTCATCTCACAATGTTTTAATTCTTTAATAAATCAGTGTCTAATGCATCAATCTGTTTTTGAGATAGTCTCTAAATTCAGGTGGAATATACTAAAGGTTACATTTTGGCACTTGTGGACTTGTTTTAATTTTCTTCAGCTTCAGTCTGACCTTGCATCTATGCAACAGATTATCTGTTCCACAATCTGCCCCTGGCTTTGTTTTGGGTGATGATATTGTGCTTTTCCACCATTCCTTCCCACAGATGTAGTCCATTTGTTTCCTGTGTATTCCATATGATGAGGTCCAGGTGTATCTTTTATGTTGTTTACAAAAGATATTTGCAATGAAAAGTCATTGGTCTTGCAAAATGCTATCGTGGGACCTCTAGCATCATTTCTATCACCACGATCCCATTTTCCAAATATTGACACTTCCTCTTTTTTCCAACCTTTGCATTCCATTAACCAATGATTATCAGCACATCTTGATTACATGTTTCATCAACTTCAGACTGAAAAAGTTAGTAGAATTCTTTAGTTTCGTGGCTTTAGTGGTTAGTGCATAAATCTGAATAAAGTGGTATTAACTGGTTTTCCTTGTAGGTATATGGATATTGTCCTATTAGAGACAGAATTTTACTTCAAGATAGATCTTGAAATGTTGTTTTTGATGATTATTGCAATGCCATTCCTATTCAATTTGTCATTCCTGACATAGTAAACCATATGATTGCCAGATTCAAAATGGCCAATACCTGTTAGTTTCAGCTTAGTCCATTTCAGCCTCAGATATCAATTTTTATGCATTTAATTT
>NW_006408606.1:11621873-11622850 GCF_000296735.1 Chrysochloris asiatica | reverse complement strand
AGTCATATTTTGAGTGCCTTCCAACGTGAGGGGTACATCTTCTGTAACTATATTAGACAGTATTCTGGTGCTAGTCATGGAATTTTCAATATTCAATACTCTGGTGCTAACTGACCATGTTCCACATCTATTCATACAGTTTTCATTGGCTAAACGTTTAGGCATAATCTGTCTCTCCTTCTTCTAGTCTGCTTTAGTCTGGAAGCTCAGCTGAAACTTGTCCACCATGAGTTGACCTGCTTGTATTTAATATATCTGCAGCATAGTTTCCAGTATTACAGCAACACATAAATCACCACAGTATGACAAACTGACAGACAACTGGTGGATTGATTACCTATACATAGCTAAGTAAAAATTTTTAAATAAATAGTAAATATACAATGCTAAGACTGAGTGTTGTTGTTGTTAAATGCCTTTGAGTCACTAGAGGGACAGAAATATAATTAGATTCAGAGGAGTCCTTTCATTGGTCATATGGACACAGTAATCAGAATTTTTTTTTAAATGAAATCAATAAAGTAAGAGATATTAAATTGACACAACCATTTATATCCAACTAAACCATCATTTAAATATAACAGTTACATGATCACATGTTCAACTCTACAGGAATTCAGATCATTTGCTGTTCAAAAAATCTGTTTGAAGAATCACCAGAGATGTTATACATCAAGAAAACAGGAAACTAATTTCAAGAAATAATTTAATAAACAAAAAACTGAGTAATATTATATAAATATAAATTGTAAAACTTTAAAAATATTTTTAAATATCAATCTGGACCTATAACTCTAGACATTATTAACATGACAAATAAGGGTCTAGGCCTGTTTGGAAGATGGAAAGAAAAAGTGAGTATAAGCCTGGCAAAATTTAGGACACATTTTTATTAATTGCCTTTGTTGTTGTTTGCTATTATTGTTATGTGCCATTGAGTTGGTCCTGATTCACAGCGACCTTATGCACAGCAGAAC
>NW_006408606.1:11618483-11621678 GCF_000296735.1 Chrysochloris asiatica | reverse complement strand
CATCAATTCTTCTACGGTCTTCCTTATTCACTGTCCAGCTTTCACATGCATATGAGGTTATTGAAAATATCATGGCTTGGGTCAGGCGCACCTTAGGTTTTAAGCTGACATGTTTGCTCTTCAAAAATTTAAAAAGGTCTTGTGCAACAGATTTGCCTAATGCAATATGTCGTTTGATTTCTTGACTGCTAATTCCATGAGTGTTGATAGTTGATCCAAGAAGAATGAGGTCCTTGACAACTTCAATCTCTTCTCCATTGATAAGAATGTTGTTTATTGGTGAGGACTTTCATTTTCTTTACATTGAGATGCAATCCTTACCAAAGGCTGTGCTCTTTGATCTTCATCAGTCAATGATTTAAGTCTTCTTCACTTCCAGCAAGCAAGGTTGTACCATCTGCATATCTCAGGTTGTTAATGAGTCTTCTTCCAATCTTGATGCCATGTTTTTCTTCATAGAACCCAGTTTCTCGGATTATTTGATCAGCATACAGGTTGAATAAGTATGGTGAAAGAATACAACCCTGTCACACATCTTTCTTAATTTTAAACCATTCAGTGTTCCCATGTTCTGTTCGAACAACTGCTCTTGGTCCAGATACAGATACCTGATGAGCACAATTAAGTGCTCCAGAATACTCAATTGCCTTTGGGTATTATTAAATAAAAAGTTTAGATTTCTGTGTTAAAAATTTCAAGATACTCACCATAAGTAAAACATAGGTAAGGGAAATAATAGTAAAGGTAGAAAACAAAATAAGATGAAACACCAAAACCTGGAGTTACAACCAGTGTGAATAATTTAAAAAATAATTCATTAAAGACAGACTTACTAATTTGGTCTAAAAATAAATGTCAACTGGTTGGCCAACAATATTGCAAGACCTGAGGACTCCTGGGCCCAGGGACAGAAACATGACCACAGAAAACTAGAGTGGAGAGTGAAGCATCCAGCTGATATGAAGTAAGGAGAAATGCACAAGAATACCCATACTTGCAGATAGTACCCATTTGACCTGGCTTCAATGGCTGGATGACCAGAACACAACTAGAGGAAGAAAGAAGAGGGAAAAAAGAGTAATCTGCTACAATTTGATGAACTTGACCTATGCTTATGGATGTAGCAGTTCAAAAGAGGGAACGAATCTTTATAGCGAGGATCTTTCCCACCCCCTCGGTACACAGGGTTGACAGGGATGGGCAACTTAGACATTAGCTACCCAAAATGGGGGTGGGGGGGTTACAAAGGCATGAAGTACCTGGCTTACAAGCTTTCAAGAGGGCTTCTAGTTCCAGAGGGGTCCAGGGAAGGTAGAATCTCCACTAAGTGGTTTACATCCTGTCTGGACAGGGCTGGTGAAAGAAGATGGGTATAAGACTCTTGTGGTACTGTAGTGAATAATTGCTATCAGGACTAACTGTGAGGGTTGAAAATGTAAAGGTAGACATTTTGTAACAAAAGGAGGGGAGTGGCTGACTTTGCAGTCCAGAAGCAGAGGTCCCTGGGACCATCAAGGGAGAAGAGTAGAGTGTGGGACCCTATCCAGAGAAGCAATGACAGCAGAGATGGAGGCAGAGACGATGACGTGGAGAGATGGCATGGCTGGGGACTCTGGACTCAGGAAGGGAGAGGGGCTGTGTGCTGATGGCCAGAGGTCAGGCTTGAGAGGTATACCCTTTGGTTGTTTGAATGGTTATATATTCCTCAGTGCTGCGTTGTACATCAAAAAACAAACAAACAAACAAAAAAACCCCAAAAACAGAGGGAATGGAAGCAAATGGTGTTGAATCATGATGCATGTAGGGCATTGTAATCATTGCAATGAAATGAAATACAATAGGAAGAATGTAAAGCTGACGTTTTCCCATGTAAACTATCACTCAATTCACAATAAAAACTTAAAAAAAGAAAAAAAAATATGTCAAGCAGGGTCCTCTTAAAATCAGTTTCAGGACAGATTCTGTCTTCTGAGCTTAAACTAAAGAAATGACAATGTATATGAATTTCAGAAAATAGAGTTAAACAAACAACTCTGAAATTTTATCACACAGACTGAACTTACTGAACAGAGCAATAGAATTATCAACAATAATTAAAATATTTAGCATTTATCAATAAGAAAGAACTATACAATAGCAACTATAGAGTGCTAACAGTACTTAATTGGAAACAAATATAGTTATAATTATTAAAGAAAAAGACAATTTGAAAAATAAATGAATTGTGTCTTGTAATCAGAAAACAAGGGAAACATGGCAGCAAACTAAATGCAGAGAACTAAAGATAGAACATGAGAATGGTAAAAGAGTAAATTAGTCAAATGGAAAACAATAAAAATGAATTAAACTGATTGATATAAAAGGCAGTATTTGAAAAAAAATAAATAAATAAACAGACAAATCTAGATCAAATCCAACCAAGAAAAACACAAGGACACAACTAACAACAGGGTCATAAAAGATAATATGCAAACATTTTATAAAATTATGAGAATTTTGTTAGTTCCATAAGCAATCTTCTACAAAAAAAATGAATATATTACTTGCATATATTGGGTAATTTTTCTGGGAAAAAATAAATCATCAAAACTGGTAGAAAACCCAATAAAACAACTATAAATATGCTCAAAAGGTAGCCAAAGATCTACCTCTACAAAACCCACCAGACTTAAGACACATTTAAGATCAAAAACAGATAATTATCTCCTATGGAAATAAATTGATTTAAGAAAAAATTTAATCTGGTAAATGCATTTCATAGACTACAATAACCTGGTAACAAAAAGGGAAAATACAACACAAGAAAATTATTCAATTTCGCTTCTGTGTATGAACACAAAATTTCTAAATAATTCTTTAGTAATTGGATTTCAACAATTTAAAATAGGTTGAAAGGTAGAAAATCTCTCTTTGTAATTCTCTATATTAACAAGAGAGAAGGATGGTACAGGACTGGGCACTTTTTCATTGTTATGCTATGAGTCAGATCTACTTGATGGCACTTAATAACAACAGCAATGACAAAAAAAAACCTTTTTCAGTGTGAAATTGATCAGACATGCATTCAGGATTTAATGATAATTAATGGTCACTGGAATGCAAAGTTTGGAAACAAAGAGGAAGGATCAGTAGTTGAAAAACTTGTCCTTGGTGATAGAAATGATGCTGGTGACTGCATAAAATTTTGCAAGACCA
>NW_006408606.1:11606947-11618144 GCF_000296735.1 Chrysochloris asiatica | reverse complement strand
GAGCTGAAAGAACTGAAGAAGAAATTGAAACCTTTACTTGCAATATTGAAGCATTCTAAGAGTAAAACATTGAATGATGCAGAAACCATCAAAAGAAATGGAAGATATATACAGAGTCTCTGCATCAAAAAGAAATGATCCATGTTCTACCACTTCAAGAAGCAGTATATTATCACAAACAAATAGTACCAAAGGAAGGAGTCCAAGCTGCACTGAGACATTGGCTAAGAACAAAATGTCAAGAATGATTTCAACAAGCTAATCTATTTCAACAAGTATATTTATTCTCATCTATGCCAAGAAATTTGAAAGACATCTACCTGGCCAAGTGAATGGACTAGATTTATATGTATGCCCTTTCCAAAGAGAGGTGACCTAACAGAATGTAGAAGCCATTGAACAGTATCATTAATATCACATCAAATAAAAATTTGCTGAAGATCATTCAAATAGCTGCAGCAGTACATTTAATGGGAACTTCCAGAATCTCAAGCCAAGTTCAAAACAGGGTGTGGAATGAGAGATATCATTGCTGATATCACATGGATCTTGGTTGAAAGCAGAGAATACTAGAAAGATGCTTACTTGGTCTTTATTTACTGTGCAAAGACTTTAGATTGTGTGGATCATGACAAACTATGGATAACATTGCAGAGAATGGGTATTCCAGAACTCTTGAGGAACCTGTATATAGACAAAGAGGCAGTCTTCTGTACAGAACATGGGACACTGAATATTTTAAAACTGGGAAGGTGTTCAACAGACTTGCATTTTTCACACTATTTCTTCAATCTGTCTGTGGAGCAAATAAATAATTTGAGAAGGTGGATTATATGAAGAAGAACATGGCATCACGATGGGAGGAAGAGTCATTAACAACTTGAGATATACAGATGCCACAACCTTCCTTGCTGAAAGTGAAGAGGACTTAAAATACTGATGAATATTAAATACCACAGCCTTCAGTGTGAGTTGCCCCTCAACATAAAGAAGAAAAAAAAAACACAAAAAACTTCATAACTGGACCACTAAATAATATCATGGTAAATGGAGAAAAGATTGAAGTTGTCAAAGACCTAATTTTGCTTGGATCCACAATCAACACTCATGGAAGCAGCAGCCAAGCAATCAAAAGATGTATAGCATTAGGCAATGTGCTACATAAGACTTCTTAAAAGTATTCAAGAGCAAAGATATCAGTTTGAGGACTAAAGTGAACCTGATCTAAGCCATGATATTTTCAATCACTTCATTTGCATGTGAGTGTTAATAAGGAAGATGATGAATATAGATGGCTATAGAAGAATCGATGCATTCGAAATATGGTGTTAGAGAATAACATTAATCAAAGTTTTCCAGAAGAGCAAATAAATCTGTGTTGGAAGGAGTACAAACAGAAAGCTTCAAAGAGGAGAAAATGGTGGGACTTTATCTCTCATACTTGAAACATATTATCAGGAGGATCCAGTCCCTGGAGAAGGACATAATACATGGTAAAACGGAGGGTCAGTGAAAAAGAGGAACACCCTCAATGAGATAGACTGGCATAGTGGCAGTAACAATGGGTTCAGACTTAACTCTTGTGAGGATATTGCAGGACTGGGCAATGTTTCATTCTGCTGTGCATAGCATCTCTATAAGTCAGAACTGATTTGAAACTACCTGACAACAGTATTTGTAAATAACATTTTAAAGGTTTGAAAATTCCCCATTAAACAGGAAGGAGGATCCGAAGTGATGTCTACAGGGACATTAACTTTCACCATAATATACAAATTTTTATAAGAGAAAAAATGCTGTATTACTGATGTAATTATGTCTATAATAATAAATTACAATGAAGGAAAAGGAGGAGAAACTCTGGAGTTAGAAAGATCATATTGTAATCTACAGTTCCATATTGAAAATTTACTTGACACTTGTACTTCAGTTTTTTCTTTGATTAAATGCAAATATTAATTTCTTTTGAGTCAGTGTTCACAGGTGTGGGGCTGTGGGTTAAGGTGATGGACTGCAAAGTCATTTGAACTGCAAAATTGGCAGCTCAAGCTCACCAACTGCTCCTTGTAAACCCTATACAGGGTCACTATGGGTTGGAACTGACTCGACGGCACTTAACAACAACAATAATATTTTTTAAATGCACTATAGTGTTGTTAGGGGCCCATGAGTCAGTTCCGGCTCACAGTGACCCTAAATACAACAGAACAAGACAGTGCCTGTTCCTGAACCATCCTCACGATCATTGCTATGTTTCAGCCTATTATTTTAGTCACTAGGTCATTCCATCTCATTGAGGGTCTTCCTCCTTTTTACTGACCCTCTGCTTTGCCAAGCATGATGTCTTCTCCAGAAACTGGTCCCTCTTGGTAACATATCCGAAGTACGTAAGACAAAATCTTGCCATCCTTGCTTCTAAGAAGTGTACTAGCTAGATGTATTCTAAGACAGATCTGTTCATTATTCTGGCAGTCTATGGTGTATTCAATATTCTTCGGTGACATCATAATTCAGAGGCATCACTCCTTCTACTTTCCTTATTCATTGTCCTCCTTTCCCATGCATTTGAGGTAACTGAAAATACCAGGGCTTGGGTTAGTTGCACCTTATTCCTTAAAGTTACATCTTTGCTTTCTAGCATTTTACAGAGGGCTTTTGCAGCAGTTTTATTCAATATAGTAATTACTTGATTTTTTTACTGTTGTGCCCATGAGCATTTATTGTGCATTCAAAATGAAGTTCTGACGACTTCAATTTTTATTTATCACGAGGCTGCTTGTTGGTCCAGTTTTTTTCCTTTCTTTTAGTTGTAAACGACACTGAAGGGTGCTCATTGAAGGCCAGTTTCCTCCTCTTTCCATTCACTGAGAGCTCAGAAGGTATAATGGTGCTTAAAACTTTTTATGAGGGTAACCTAATGTGGGTTTACAGAGCATTCTTATATTTAATCTATCTGCAAGACACTTAACCAAGAGTATTGGAGAGAATCCAAGATCTAAATTCCGACATGATTCATTAACCTGTATATAGCCTTGACTTTTCTTTTAAAACCCTCTTCTGACAGTTTTTAAATACTTTGTTTTCCAGTCAAAGGACCTAAAACAATATTACAGTAATTACCTTAGGAAACTAGAGAAAAGAGTCAAAATTCTTTGAAAAAAACATTTCTTGCTTCTTTGACAAATATTTCTAGGCATAGTAAAATTAAATATCCCATTGTAAAAAGATGAAGTGCCCCCAATTGGGATATTATATTCTGAATAATCCTGTAGATATTCCCAGTTTGAACACCAGACTGTAACTCACTCTTGGAGGTTTGTTACTATCGTAAACTGCCAGAGCACAATTTTATGAAAGACAGACGAACCTCAGACTGAACTTGCCCAATTAAACAGATTAAATTCTAGCTGTGAATTCAGTCCAGAGACATGCATTATTGTTTTACTACAGAATAAACATAAATTTACCAATGCAATGAAGTTTGCAGCTGGTGAAAGTCCATGCTTTTCCCAATGGAAGCGTTTATTTATTTAACTCTGATTATAAAGTTAAAAACAAATCTAATGCACCTAAGACAGAAAAATGAAGGAAGAAAACATCTGTAACTTAGAAATAAACATTTGGGACTAAATTGACTCTTGGTTATTTGTGAATTATTTTAATTTGCGCTAGATGCAAGTACTTGAGGTGAATAATCCATATAGAGTAATAAAGTGTAAGAACATAAGGTACCAGGGAACAAGTAGCAATGAAGACAATATATCTAGAAAAACATATGGGCTTAAAAACTTTACTTACCTAAGATAAATCCAAATGCTGTTGTTGATATAAAACAAAAGTTGTATATTTGCTAAAAAATAACAATTAACTGGAAAAAAATGAGAATAAATTAATATTAGTAAATTCCTTAGCAATTTGGGGCAGGGCAGAGGTTTTATTTATAAAGATGTAGTATCATTGCTTTGCCTAAGAATTTGATTAGTCCCTGATTTTAAAAAAATAGTCACTTTTATTACATAACAGCTTAAGCTATCTTAAAGTCATTAATACTTCATCATTTTATAACCCACATTAAAAAACAAAACATAGTATCATCATTCAGTAGTAATTGCCACGTGATAAGTGGCTGGTAAGGCATGTGAAAGTAAGGTTTATATGTTGATACTACAAAGGTTTATAAGACTATTTGTAGGTCTAAACACTTATTTACTAATTTATTATAATCCTCTTCAAAACCCCTATCTACCATTTGGGAATGTAAGAAGTTGCTAAAGTTATTCATCAAAAAGCTTATGGTCTAAGAACTCTTTTGCATAGTTTGCATAGTATTTTAATGCCAGGGAAAGGTCACAGGTCAGTTAGAATACATAAACACTTTTTGAACAAATATACAGTATTTTGGGATTGTACTTGGAGTCTCTTGTACATGTACATATACATAACTAGACCTGCATTCACTCAGACAACCAGTTTTGAGAAATAAAAAGCAGGCACAAAATTATAGTAGTTCCCAGATGCTGTTATAATCAAAGAGGAATTATCCATCGGCAAGTACCTCCTGCCACAGAGGAGAGTAATGAATCCTGACGGATGGGACACCTGGGCCTCCAATCAAAGCAAATGCCCTTACCCAGCAAGACCTAGTGCTGTTATCCACACAAGTATGGTCATGCTTCCCCAAATGCTGACTTTTTGTAGCATGGCCTAGGCCACCTTTTCAGTTTTATTTACTACTAAACTCTATAGGAACTCTACATCAATCAAATTGATCTCTTAGCTTCTTCAAACATAAACATTTTTCCAACTAAAATGTCCTCTATTCTGTATGCTGTCTGCCGTTTTTACTTGTCCTTCAATCACAAAAATTAAAGCAACACACAAATAAAATCTCACAAACACACACATGAACCCTATTTCCACTTTGAAACTTTCCATAATCTTCCCAGAAAAAGATGACTTTTGCCTGACTTGAATGCCAAATATAGTCAAATAGACTGTTTACCTTTTTTTTTTTTAGGTTTTTACTGTGAACTGAGTAATAGTTTACATGGGACAACATTAGCTTTACACCATCGTTTCAGTGCAATGATTACAATCTCCTCCATGCATCATCATTCAACAAAATTTGCTTCCATTCCCTGTTTTGTTTTGTTTTGTTGGGAGGATGTACACAGAAACACTAGGGATATATAATTATTTAATGTCTGTTTTACTTTAGTTTATCTTGAGTTTGGATTATAAATACTTTTCCTACATTTTACCAGACAATTTTAAGTTTGTTATGGAACACAAACTGCTTGTGTAACCGAGGGATGTCCACCTAATAGTACAAAACTGAAAAAGAAGATCAGGAATGAGAGCCTGTCTTATTCAAATACTACCTTACATCTACTACACCCTTCTCTTCATCACACAATATCATCATCTGCAAAATATGGAAAATGGGTCATTTAATCTCTAAGAAAAACCAAAAGGATCTTCCCTTTTGCTCAGCTTTTCTCAAGTTGAATGAACTGAAAAAAAAAAAAAAAAGAAGAGAAAAAAAAGCCTGAACTTGAAATACTGAAGGATTCTAATGGAGTTCTAGTGTGACACCATAGGATAAGCATTGGACTGATACTCACTGGCAGTTCACTCACCAGTCACTCCTTGGAAACCATATACAGTCGCCATGAATCAGAACTGACTTGACAACAACAACATGGGCAAAATATCGAAGTATGTGGGAAGCATCAAAAAAGATGGAAGGAATACCAAGAGTCTCTGTATCAAAAAGAATCAGTTAATGCTTAGCCATTTCAAAAGGTAGCATATGATCAAGAACCAAGCTGCATGAAACACTGACACAAAACAAAACTCTAGGATTTGATGAAATGCAAATTGAGATGTTTCAATAAACTAATGCAGCACTGGGAGGAAAAGTAGCTGGGCAACTGACTGGAAGAGAACTATATTTGTGCCCATTCCAAAGAGAAGTGACCCAATGGAATGTGGACATCATTGAACAATATCGTAAGTATCACACACAAGTAAAATTTTATTGAAGATAATTTAAAACAGTTGCAACATTAACAGGGAACTGCCAGAAATCCAAGTCAAATTCAGAAGTGGACATGAAATTAGAGATAATCATTGCTGACATCTAATGGATCTTGGTTGAAAATACAAAGATGTTTGTATTTTATTGACTATGCAAAAGTATTTGACTATGTGGATCATAACAAACTATCAATAAAATTGTGATGAATTGAAATTCCAGAACACTTCATTGTGCTCATGAGGAACCTGAACATAGACCAAGAGGCAGGCATTCAAACAGAACAAAGGGATATGAATGGTTTAACATCAGGAAAGATATTTGCCAGAGTTGTATCCTTTCACTACACTTAGTTACTCTGTATGCTGAGCAAATTATCTGAAAAACTGGATTATACAAAGAAAATTGTGGCATCAGGATTGGAGGAAGACTTGTTAACTATCTGTGATATGCAGGTGACACAATCTTGCCTTCTGGTAGTGAAGAAAAGTTGAAACATTTATTTATGAAGATTAAAGACTACAGCATTTTGCATGGGTTGCACTTCAATGTAAAAAACAACCCCAAAAACAAAATTGAAAATCTTCACATACCAATAAATAAAATCATGATAAATGGAGAAAAGATTAGGTTGTTAAAGACTTCATTGTGCTTGGATCCATAATCAGTGCTCTGGAAGCAGCAGTCAAGATAGCAAGTGACACATTGCATTAGATAAATTTGCTGCAAAAGAACTCTTTAAAATGTTCAAGAGCAAAGATGTCAGTTTTAGGACTACGGTGTGCCATGGTATTTTCTATCACCTGATGTACATGGTAAAGCTGCACAATGAATAAGGATTGCCAGAAAAAAATCAATCTATATTGAATACACCATGGACAGCCAGAGAAATGAACAAATCTGTCTTGGAAGGAGTATGATTAGATTGTTCCTTAGAAGCGATGATGCCAAGATTTCATCTCTCATACATTGGACGTGTTGGCATAGGGACCAGTCTCTTGAGAACATCATGCTTGATAAAGTTGATGGTCAATGAAAAAGAGGAAGACTCCCAACAACATGAATTTACAATTGTGAGAATAGTGCAGGATCAGGCAGTATTTTGTTCTGTTGTACATAGAATCCTATGAGTTAGAACTGATTCAAGGACACCAAAATAACAACAGGAGTCCTGATGTGACATTGTAGGATAAGCACTAGATTGATAACTGCAATGTCAGCAGTTCAAGCCCACCAGACATTCTTCAGAACCCCTATACAGGGTCGCTGTGAGTCAGAACTAATTTGACAGCACTTAACAACAACAATAGAATAACAACAACAATCTCTCAGATATCTTTATTTCTAAAAATCAGTAACTTTAGACTGTTGCTGGAGAATTAACTTTTTTTCTTGATTTAGTATTTTTCATTTCTCCTTCCCAAACTGTAATATCTAAATATAAAATTTGATATGGTGGTGGAGGTGATGTTCTGTGAAGTTCGTTTCGACTCATAGCGACTCTGTATAGGGTTTCTGAGGCTGTAAATCTTTACTGGAGCAGAACACCTCATTTTTCTCCCACTGAACCATTAAATACACACCAGGCTACACAAACCAGGTGCACTTAAACTGCTGACCTTGTGGTTCAAACTGACCTTGCAGTCCAGTACATTAATCCACAGTGCCAAACTAGGACTCCAATCTGATGTAGAGTCAGTATTTAATATTATCTCCATTTTCTTTATAAGGAAATTGAAGCCCATAGTCATGTAGTTAGATATGGGAAAGAGAGTCTGCCTTTGTACACTTTGCCATGATTCCCTATGTCAAAATTAATAACTAAATGGAATTGTTTTTAGATTTAGATTGTCTACTACCCTTGGTTTCTATCACTAAGTATAATTGACAGTTGGCCATAACAACCTGCCTCAAAAGAATGTAACTTGAACAATAAATAAGAATTTAAAAGCACATTGGGGACCATTTATCAGGTCCTACCAATAAATAGGAGCTAAACTATTCATATTTCAAAGGCATATTAACTCAGTCCGACCATAATAATGTCACTAGTAATATGGGTCCTGATATTAAGTCTAACCCTAATGATACTTAACCAAAAAAAGATCCCTTTGAAAATCTGATCCTGTATGAAATACAAGTGTCAGGTTATATTCCATTTCTTTCTCCAGCCTGAGTGCCCTTTGCTAATCTCTTGGAATTTGTAAAATGCAATATCTTTGAGGAACTAATCTGGTGATGAAGATTTGAGACTGGATTTAAATCAAATATGTAGTACATTTCATATGCAATAAATGTAACATTGATGGATTTTTTAATAAGCTCATTTGTCAGAACACCATGATCTCTCATCTTTATACTTCTAAATCATATAAGCCTATCACTAACCTTGTGGGTTTCATAAACCCACAATCAGATCTGAACCTGGAGAAACTTAGCCTAGACCCATACTGGTATCTGCCAATGTTCTCACAACATCAATATTTATAAAGGCACAGGCACATGTTGATGTCAAACTCAGAAAGTGGCATGAAGCCCTTACTGATACCTGGATAGTAATTTATAATGGGGGGAAAATATGGATGCTGAATAAAATTATTAGATTTCAAAAATAAAATTTCCCATGAATTCTTAGATGCCAGAAGAAGTAGATGAAATTCTTAGATTTTATCTAAGAACTAGATGAAAAAGGTAAGAGAAATTCATGGGTTCTAGAAGTAGGGAATGCATGTCTAGATCCACACTGTCTAAGCTTTGCTTCACAGTTGCTCTGGTTTTGAATCTTGACCCCATCACTAGCTCTCCTTTCCCTGATATTCTCAACCCAGCCCTCTACTTTCATGGAGGAGCTTCCTTTTTAAACGCTGCATAGTGGGGTTCCTTCTACAAGTGGTTGTCCAGGGTGCCAGCTTTACTTTGTTGTTATTATTGTTAAGTGGCATCCAGTGAATTCCGATTCGTAGCGACTCTGTATAGGGTTTCCAAGAGGTGACTGGTGAATTTGAACTGCTGACCTTGTAGTAAACCATTCTTTACATACTCACAGAAGTACATAAAAAGTTGAATTAATACTCACATACACAAACATAGAATTCAGTATTTCTGTTGTACAAATAAGTACATAGTGATTTTTATGAATTATCTGAAAGTCATCCATTATTGGAAGACTGAACTGTAAAATTCCATACACTTTTACACTAAATAGCCTAAGTTCTAATAAACGTGCTTTATAGTTAAACTTTGTGATAAATGTTTTACTTGAACTTTGAGTACTACCAATCACAACAACAATGAAAGGTATCAATTAGAGTTTCAGCAATCATTACAATGTTCCCAGAAGTGTTACAACACAAAATTGCAACCTCTCTTTTGAAAAAATTCCCAAATTATACTATTTCTTACTGTTCAACTAGACAAATTGCATGTCTTTTAGTGAAGTAGAACATGGTAGAAAATAATTTTTTATGATACATATTATTCTATATAATATCAATAAAAATACTGCTTGTTATTGTAAAAAAAAGTAGTAACTAGGTTTTTTTGTGTTTGATGCTACAGTGAACATATGTAAATGGTCTTTTAGACTGGGTAATTTAAACCAGATTTACACAAGGTTCTGTCACTTTAAAACTGTATTGTATTCTTCCTCATTTTTTTTCTAGGCAATAGGAAGCAATTTCAGTAAATACAGTACTTAACTTAATGGGCTTGTATTTAAACATACACCCTGATGGCTCTCATCACAACTTAGGTTAGATGCTTCCTAGAGAGTGCAGGCTTTCCAAAAACTGTACATGGCTGTCACATTCAATCACATTCAACACACTTCCCAGAACCTTGGGAAGACACACTTTTCACACATTTATGTGTAGGGATGTTGGGAAGAATGATTTGCAAAGGTGAACACATCTGCTTTAAAGGATTTATAAATTAATATGATTGGAGGCACAGTTTACATTTGGGAGATTTTCCAGACCCTTTATAGTTGGTTACGTGCAACTCATTTGACATGTTTTTTCTCCTTTTCCCTAAGATGAATCTTCTACCACAATCATGTAAATCTTTACTACTTGTAAAGATTTACTCCTTGCTTGTCTTTGGTCATCTGAATACCCCAGTCTGGAATGTTTCCTCCTTTAACTTATACCCAAGATAGACTCACTACGCTAAGCACCATGCCAGCAAAACCAAACTACCTAGTTTCCCTTTCCTGTAAACGCATGACCTTCCCAGAAGCTAACACCTAAATCAAGCAATCCATGCTTGCTGCCCCAACTATGGTATAAGTTTCCAATAAGTCATATAAAGAATATGAATTCTAACTTAACCAATCACGTTTTGCCCAGTGTTACTTCTTTATTCTAACATGTTGCCCATATGACTCTGGTCTCTTCCACTTATCCTTCAGAGCTGTTGTCTGAATTTCAGACCAGATGCCACCCCCCAATCCATAAATTGTTAATAAAACTTATGAGTTTGTCCTGAGAAAATTTAATTCTCCTGGAATTTAAATTTCTAGAGTCCATGGAGTTGGGGTTACACACTTTGAGATTTTCTGTATAACTTTGAGTCTTGAGAAAACTGGTTTCAAAAGGTCACCTCTGAGTCAAACATTGTTGTTGTTATGTGCCGTGGAGTCAGTATCGACTCATAGCCACCCTGTACAGGGTTTCCAAGGCTGTAAATCTTTAGGGGAGCAGAAAGCCTCATCTTTCTCCCGCGGAACCGCTGGTAGTTTCGAACTGCTGACCTTGCGGCTTGCAGCCCGATTCGTAACCACTACCTACCAGAGCTCCGTTTTTTTTTTTTTAACAGTACACAGATTTAATCCCGTAAAATTTTAAATTTCACCATTTATTTTCCCTTTACAGATTCAAATCCTGAAGTCTTTTTATTTTCATTTTAATTCATCAGTTCATATTAACTTTATTGCATAAAAGAGATTCAAAAAGAGACTCCCCAGGCTACGACTTAAGCCTCCTGGTGCAGTGGGTGTACCAGGAGGAGAGGCTGGCTCCCCTCCACTCACCAGCTGTGCGCCCACCCTCGCCCGGGTCTGTACTGCTCCCAGCCCCTGAGGAGGGGGGCTCGCCTTCAGAGAAAGGCTCCCCTTCTCTTGCCTGGGCCCCCAGCGCAGATGGCTCCATCTGGAGCCTGGAG
>NW_006408606.1:11601492-11606847 GCF_000296735.1 Chrysochloris asiatica | reverse complement strand
GGGGGGGGGGGGGGGGGGTTCTCCTTCAGAGAAAGGCTCCACGTCTCTTGCCTGGGCCGCCAGCGCAGATGGCTCCATGTGGAGCGTGGAGCTGCAGGACAATCTCATAGTGGGGTGGCTCAGTGGCCGTCTGGAGGTGTGGGATGCCATTGTGGGGGTGCTACGCTGCAGCAGGGAGGAGGGTTCCTAAGGCATCACTACCCTAGTCTTCCTGGACAAAAGGATTGTGGCTGCCCGGCTCAATGCCTCCCTCCATTTCTTCTCCTTGGAGACCCACACTGATCTCAGCCCCCCGCAATTCAGAGGTACTCCAGGGAGGAGCAGTGTTACCACATCCCCAGTGTACAGCAGCAACAATGCAGTGATCTGCCGCATGACCCACACGGTGCCCTGTGCCCACCAGAAGCCCATTACAGCCCTGAAGACTGCCTCTGGGCGCCTAGTGACTGAGAGCCAAGACCACACACTGAGGGTCTTCAGTCTGGAAGACTCCTGCTGTCTGTTCACCTGCAGGGTCACTCAGGGGCCATCACCACCGTGTACACTGACCAGACACCAGACTATGGTGCTGGCCAGTGGCGGACAAGATGGGGCCATCTGCCTGTGGGACATGCTGACTGGCAGCCGAGCCAGCCACCTGTTCGCTCACCGTGGGGAAGTCACCTCCCTAACCTGCACCACCTCCTGCGTGGTCAGCAGTGGCCTAGATGACCTCATTAGTATTTGGGACCTTAGAACAGGCATCAAGCTCTACTCCATTCAGCAGGACCAGGGCTGTGGTGCAAGCTTGGATGTCATCTCAGATAACTTGTTGGTGACCGGTGGCCAGGGCTGTGTCTCTTTTGGGACTTAAACTACGGGGACCTGTTGCAGACTGGGCACCTGGGGAAGAACAGTGAGATCCAGCGGGCTCACCAGATCTGGTGCTGGACAACGCTGCAATCGTCTGCAATTTCGGCCATGAGCTCAGCCTGGTGTCTGTACCCTCGGTGCTGGAGAAGCTGGACCACCGGCAGCAGCCAAGAACCTGGGCCAGCATGCTCAGTGGGGGCAATGCACTGGATTAGAGGGAAGGAACCCAGTGTGTCTGTTCTACCTCCAATAAACTTTTTATAGAAAAAAAAATGTGAATCCAGGTATCACTATATTGTTTCTATAGATAATACATTTTCATGAATAAATAATGCTTAAATATTTCTTATATTTGTATTGACAAAAAGCAGGGGGTGGAGGGGACTAGGCTTTCTGTTCCCATAAAGACTTAACAGCCTCAGAAACCATATACAATATGAATATATTCTCAAAGAACAAAATCCTGCACTCTGCTAGGAGTGAAAGAATTATTGAGGAATAGTTCAGCTTGACTTTTGCAACACTATGTAAAATGCAAAGCCCTCCACCATTCAAGGGAAATTAGGGGTCTATTTGCACAGAGATAAAAAGGAAAGGTAGAGTGTTAATGGCTGACTATATAATAAAGGAGTCCTGGTGTGGCTCTGTGGGTTAAAACGCTGGACTGCAACCTTGAATGGCACAGTTCATGTTTCAAGCTCACCAACCACTCCTTCCTTAGGTCAGAATAGAGGAGTTCTCATGTGGCCCTGTGGGTTAATGCAAGGTCAGTTTGAACAGTAGTGGTTGGCGGTTCAAGCTCACCAGTCACTCCTTGGAAACCGTATATAGGATCATTATGAGTCAGAGCCAATTTATCGGCACTTAACAGCAACAACATAATAAAATCAGTTTCAGCTTGAAATCCTTCAAATGTAAAGGTTGGCCACCTGACTAGGAGGGAGAGAGCTACCATCTAGATGAATAGTGCCAGCTAGTTTGGTTATACATGATTGCAGTCATGAAACAAATTTTTCAGGGAACAAATTGTTTACACCTGATATAGTTTTCCCATCAACAAATGATTAGCATCCTGACATTTTCTTTCCCAGGAATGCACCATTAGCCCCATCATATTTACAGCTGACATGAAAGCCTCCAATTTCAATTTTTTCTGTCAACACTTCCCCTTTATGTTCAAACCACCTTTAAGGGGCACTGGTCACTCACAGTGGAGTGGCCTTTCTTCTAAAAGAACTGTATCTATTTTCTTGAGGAGCTCTGGTTAATAAAATTTCTTTACTTCACCTTGCTGAGCTAATAGGAATCATCTTGAAGGTGAGTAGGTTTTACATGGAACATTAATGATCAAGGACAAATTTGAGGATCATTTCTCAGACAGGAAAGAATCACAGAGGTTAAGATGAAACAGACCTAGAGAGACAAAAGGAAGGCAATTACGCAACATGATAATTGATGACAACCTATAAAACCAGCATGATTTTATGTGAAGGGCCAAATGAGGCTGAAGAACAGCATTTCATGCATAAAATGGGTTGAATCAAAACAAAAAAATGTTATCAACATAATAATAAAGATATTGAGGAATATAATATTTATAAAATGTCATTTTTCTAACATTTAACCCAGAAAAAACTTTAAAAAAAAATAGTATCAGTTAGGAAAGGAGTAGGATCCGTGAGCTGAGATACTATATTGAATATGATTAACATAGAATATAATATTAGTATTATTGTTGGGAAAAAAGCACAACAATCAGATGCTGTTATGACAACGCTACTCTGTCAGTTTACGGTACTGTTGTGGCTTGTGTATTGCTGTGATTCTGGAAGCTATGCCACTAGTATTTTAAATGCCAGTAGATTTCAGATTAGCTTTTAGACTAAGATAGACTAGGAAGAAGGACAGATAGACTACTTCTGAACATGTAGTACAGAGCCTTAAATAAGCAGTAGAACACGTCAGCACCAGAATATTGAATACTGAAATGTGATGAAGAGCACTAGAATAGTGTCAACTATAGTACAGGAAGATGAGCCCTCCAGGTTGGAAGGCACTCAAAATACAATTGTTGAAGAGTTGCCTTCTCGAAGTAGAATTGACCATGATGACAATGAAGTAAAGCTTTTGGGACCTTCATTTGCTGATGGGGCACAACTCAAAATGAGGAGAAACAGCTGTAACATCCATTAATAATTGAAAGGTAAAATGTATGAAGTATGAACCTATGAAAATCGAAAGTTATAAAAACTGAAATGGAATGCATGAATATGATATCCTAGGCATTGAGGATGCATTAAGGATTTCAGCCTGTGAGCTGAAAAGGACAGGTATTGACCATTTTGAATTTGACAGCCACATAGTTTACTATGCTGGGAGTGACAAATGGAAAAGGAATGGTGTCCCATTTATTAGCAAAAAGAACATTTTAAGATTTATCTTGAAGTACAATGCTATCTGTGATAGGATACTATCCATACAGCTATAAGGAAGACCAGAGTCCTGATGTGGTAATGTAATGGACTGCAAGGACAGTTTGAACCACAATGTCAGCAGCTCAAGCTCACCAGCTGCTACTTGGAAACCCTATATAGGCTTTATGAGCTGGACCCTCTTCTATGGTACTTAACAACAACAACAAAAACACAAGGAAGACCAGTTAATACAAATACTATTCAAATTTATGCACTGAGCACTAACACCAGTAATAATGAAATTGAAGAATTATCTGAACTTCTTCAGTCTGAAACTGAGCAAACATTAAATCAAGATGTATTGATAATCACTGGTGAGTACAATGTAAAGGTTAGAAACAAAGAAGGATCTTTGTTGGAAAATATGGCTTGGGTGATACAAACAATGTTGGAAATTGCATGATAGAATTTTATAAGAACAATGACTTGTTCAAGGTAAGTACCTTTTTGAAACAACATAAAAGACAACTATGTACATGGAACTCACCAGATGGAATACACAGAAATGAAACTAACTGCATTTATGGAAAGAGATGGTAGAAAAGCACTGTATCATCAGTCAAAACAAAGAAACAAGGACAAGAACAGACTGGAACAAACTATCAATTACCCATATGCAAGTTCAGGCTGAAGCTGATGAAAATTAAAATAAATCCACAAAAGCAAAAATATGACCTTGAACATATCTCACCTGAATTTAGAGCTCATCTCAAGAATGTATTTGATGCAATAGACACTAAAGACTTAAGACCAGAAGAGTTGTAGGATGACATCAAGAGTATCATATAGGAAGAAAGCAAAAGGTCATTAACAAGACAAGAAATAAGGGAAAGACCAAATGGATGCCAGAATAGACTCCAGCATAGGAATGCAAAAGCAAATGGAAGAAATAAGGAAGTAAAAGAGCTGAACAGAAAAATTCAAACGGTAGCTTGAGAAAATAAAGTTAAGTATTATAATGAAGTGTGCAAAGGTCTGACATTAGATAACTAAAAGTGAAGAATACACTCAGCATTTCTTATGCTGAGGGAACTGGAAAAAACTCAAGCTTCGACTTGAACTATTGAAGGATTCTATGGACAAAATATCGAATGTAGTTGAAAGCATCAAAAGAAGATGGAAGGAATATACACACTCACTGTACCAAAAAGAAATTGTCAATGTCCAATCATTTCAAGATCTAGCAAACTTTCAAGAGCCAATGAAACTGAAGGAAGAAGTCCAAGATGCACTGAAGGCATTGGCAAAGAACAAGGCTTTGGGCACTGATGGACTACAAATTGAAATCTTTCAACAAACTGATAGAGCACTAGAGGCAATCACTCATCTATGCCAAGAAATTTGGAAGACAGCTACCTGGCCATCTGATTGGAAGAGATCTATATTTGCCCCCATTCCAAAGAGAAGTGACACAGTGTAATGCTGAAATCATCAGTATCATTAATACCGATGCAGGTACAATTTTGCTAAAAATAGTTGAAAAATGGCTGTAACAGTACATTGACAGGGGTTCAAGCTGGATTCAGATGAGGAGGAGGAATGAGGAATATTGTTGCTGATGTCAGTTGGATGTTGGCTGAAGGCAGGGAACAGCAGGAAGATGTTTACCTATGCTTATTGACTGTGCAAAGTCTTTCAACTGTATCAGGAAAAGCTATGGACAACATTGTGGATAATGAGTATTCTAGAACATAATTTTGCTCATGTGGAATTTGTATGTAGACTAAGAGGCTATTGTTCGAGCAGAACAAAGGAACACTGCATGGTTTAAAATTAAGAAATGTGTGTCAGGGTTGTATTATTCCATGATACTTATTCAATCTGTACATTGAGCAAATAAATTGAGAAGCTGAATTATGTGTGGAAAAATGTGGCATTAGAGTTGGAGGAAGACTCATAAACAATCTGCAATGTGCAGATGACCCAATATTTCTTGCTGAAAGTGAAGAATACTTAAGATATTTACTGATGAAGTTCAAAGACCACAGCCTTTGGTATGGGTTGCACCTTAATGTAAAGAAAACAAAAA
>NW_006408606.1:11583529-11601334 GCF_000296735.1 Chrysochloris asiatica | reverse complement strand
ATGTTTTATTGTGAGTTATATGATAGTTTACATGAGAGAACCTCAGTTCCATATTCATTCCATCATATATCATTACATTGCCATGGTTCCAATCCCCTCCATGCATCGTCTTCCGACCAAAGGGTATATCCTAGAAGCCCGTGCTCTAAACTCCCCCCATCCCCCTCAGTCTTCGGCCCACAGTTCCTCTCCCTCTCTGGATCCAAAGTCCCTAGTCGCTTCATCCCTCCATGTCATCATCTCTGTCTCCATCTCAGGCATCCCCGGTTCTCTGGGTGGGGTCCCGTTCTCGGCTCTTATCCGTTGGTGGTCCCAGAGACCTCTGCTCCTAGACTGGAGAAATAATTGCTCTCTTCCTTGCTACAAAACATCTACCCTTGCATTTCCAACACTCACAATCCATCTTAATAACCATTATTCACTACAGTATTGCACGTAGCCCATCTGTATGTCATTTCATCAGCTCCACCTAGACAAATTGGATAGTACTCACTGGTGATTCAGCCTTCCTCCATGCCCCCTAGGTCTAGGTTCCCTCTTGAAAGCTTGTAAGCCAGTTACTTCTTGCCTTTGTAGTCCCTCCCTCCCCATTTGTGTATCCAATGTCCAAGTTGCCCCTCTCTGTCTACTCTGTGTGTGGAGGGGGTGGGAATGTTTCTTGCTATACGGATTTGTTGCCTCTTTTGTGTCACTGCATTCATATGCATAGGTTAAGTTCATCAGCTTGGATCAGCTCAGTCTTCTTTCCACCCACCCCCCCTTCTTTCTTCACCTGGTTGATCTCTGATCATCCAGTCATCCAGTCCTGGTCACGTGGGTGTCATTTGCACCACACAAGTGTGGGTGTTCTTGTGCACATGCCCTCTCTTCCCATCAGCCAGCAGCTCCATTCTCCACTTGAGTCCTCCATGGCCACGTCACTGACTCTGGGCCCAGGAGTCCTCGGGTCTCCTCACACTGCTTGCCAACCAGGTCCCCAACTGGGTCCACAGAAGCCCTCTGAATATTGTGAGGCTTAGCTCACGGCTTCATTGTTGCTTTTACTCCATTTCTCCCCCACGGTGATGCGTGTGTTTACCAATCCGAGCGTGCATTTCCACTGAGTCTCAGTTTTGTGGTGTGGGGGCTACATTGGTGAGACCCGACTGAGTGCCCAATGTCTCCTAGTGGAGCAACCTGTTTGTTTCTGTAGTAGCAGTCCATCTGTCTCCATTGTGTCGTGTTTTTCATGTAGGTCTTCCATTCGAGACGTATCTTTTGTTCTTCTCACCGTTCCAGGCTCGTCAGCTCATCCCTTCAAGTGGGGATTTCTCATCTCTGGTGATCTGGATGTGGTTCTGGTTTCTACCTATAGTTTTATGAATTGCAAAGGCTCCGCAGAAAGTCTCCTTCACGGGGTATGCTGTAGCCCCATTTTAGGTATTCCATCAGTTAAAGGCAAAAGACGGACTTACAAGCCTTCTATTGTGATGTTTCTGACTATTCCTTTCTCTCCCCCTCCAGTGTCTACTCTATATTATAATGCAAGGGAAACCAAGATTCAAAAAAACAGTCAAGCATCTTAACACGGTTCGCTGCCCATTCAGACCATGAGTCAATCCCTGTATCTCAGAGCCCTGGAGCTCCAAGGCTGTGCACACATCGTCCTTTATCTCTGTCCCACTTGGTCCGTCTAAACATGCCCTATTGTTCTCCCATCTGGCCCTTTTCTCCACTTCCTTCTCCCTCCCTGTATATGGCCCCCCTCCCCATCACCCAAGCTCTCCTGAGCCCAATCCCCGCCCTGTGCTCCATCTTCTGCCCTTCCCCCCACCCACCACCTATTTCCCAGCAACCAACAAAAACTTCCCCCTACCCCCCTTTAATATATATATATTTTTTTCTTAGCCTTTTACAGTAGTGGTCCTATGCAGTATTTCTCTTATGGTGACTGACTAATTTCACTCAGCATAATGTCCTCAAGGTTCATCCATGTTATGCGGTGGCTTGCCGCTTCCTTGTTATTCTTCAGTGTAGCATAATATTCCATTGTGTGTATGTACCACAGTTTGTTTATCCATTCTTCAGCTGATGGGCACTTTGGCTGTTTCCATATTTTTGCTATTGTAAATAATGCTGCTATAAACATTGGTATGCATATATCTTCTCGTGTTGTGGCTTGTTTTTCTTGTGGGTAAATACCGTGTAGAAGAATTGCTGAATCATAAGGTATTTCTATTTTCAACCTTCTGAGGAAACGCCATATTGCTTTCCAGAGAGGTTGGACCATTTTGCAGCCCCACCAGCAATGTAGGAGTGTCCCAGTTTCTCCACATCCCCGCCAGCATTTATTGTCTTCTACATTTTTCATCTTTGCTGTTATTGCTGGTGTGAAATGATATCTGATTGTTGTTTTGATTTGCATCTAACGGCTATTGATGGTGAGCATTTCTTCATATGTTTGTTGGCTGCCCTGATCTCCTCCTTAGTGAAGTGTCTGTTCATATCCTGTGCCCACTTTTTAATTGGGTTATTTGTCTTTTTCTTGTAGAGGTGTTACAGTTTCCTATATATTCTGGAAATAAGTCCCTTGTCTGATATGTCATTGCAAAAGATTTTTTCCCATTCTGTGGGTTCCCTTTTTACTCTTCTGGTGAAGTCTTTTGATGTACATAAGTTTTTAATTTTTAGTATGTCCCACTCATCTATTTTGTCTATTTTTGCTTGTGTGGTTTTCAAAATGTTCTGTAGTCCATGTATTCCCATCATTAGTGTCTTCACATTTGTCCCGAATTCACAAATCCTCTTTAAAATGTTCAAGAGCACTGATATCAGTTTGAAGAATAAGTTGTGCCTGACCTAAGCCATGGTATTTTCTGTAGCTTTGTGTGCATGTGAAAGTTGGGCATTGAATAAAGAAAACAAATTGATGCATTTGAGTTATGGCATTGAAGTAGAATTTTAAAAGTACCATGGACTGCCAAATGAACAAACAAATGTGTATTAGAAGAAGTACATCCAGGATCCTTCTTAGAATCTAGGATGGGGAGACTTTGTCTCTTGTACTTCAGACATATTGTTACCAGAGTCGCTCTGAAGGAGTTGCCAACACCATGCGGGTTGGAACAAAGGGAAGGGCTTTATTGTGCTAGCACGTGGCTCAGTGGATTCATACCCAGAGGCTGAGCTCCATCTTCTCTGTGTGAGGATATTTTATAGGGAATAGAGAGTGTTCATTTGGGATTGGTTAGCGAGGGCTAACAGCTCCACAGGGCTACCTGATATTGGTTGGTTCAAACGTCTGGCGGGGAAGGATGTATGAGTATGCAAGACAGAAGCAGAAGCAGGTGAACATTCCCTTCCAGAGGTGGGTCAGGAACAGGAGATAAGCCTGGGTAATCACATGAGGCTGAGGTGGTCTATTGCTTATTTCCTGGAATGTGAACCTTGCTCCAGGAATGAGCTATGAGCCTAGGGGCTAGTGCCTATTTCTGCAGGCCTGCCTGCCTCAATATTATCTGGAGGGACCAGTCCCTGGATAAGGACATCATGTTTGGTAAAGTGGAGGGTCAGCAAACAAGAGGAAAACCCCAATTAGATGGATTGGCACAATGGCAGCAGCAATGAGATCAAGCATAAGAATGTGAGGTTGGTGCTGGACCAGTCAGTGGTTTTGCATTGTGCATAATGTTGCTATGAATAGATACTAACTCAATAGCAGTTAACAACAATAACAACGCCCAGTTGCCTCCTTGGACTGTAGTGAGAATGTCAAGGGCTGTTCTATTTTGAAGTACTACTTTTCTTATCCTTCTGTAAGTTTGTAATACTGTGGTGGTTTGTCCATTGCCATGATACTAGAAGCTATGCCACCAGTATTTTGAATGCCAGCAGGGTTACCCATGGAGGACAGGATTCAGCTGATTTCCAGAATAAAATAGACTAGGAAGAAGAAACAGTTTACTTCCAAATGTTTAGTTACTGAAAACCTTATGAATAGCAGTGGAATACTGTCAAATAGTATCAGAATATTGAATAATAAGACATTATATTGTCAGATAGAGTGCGACAAGATGAGCCCCTCAGGTTGGAAGTCATTCAAAACATGACTTGGGAAGAGCTGCCTCCTCAAATTAGAATTGACCATGATGATGCAAATGGAGTAAAGCTTTCAGGACATTCTTTTACTTATGGGGCAAAACATAAAATGAAGAGAAACTGCTGACTACAACCATCAATAATCAGATCACGGAATGTATGATGTATGAATCTAGGAAAATTGGAAGTTGTAACAAATGAAATGGATTGCATAAACATTGAAACCCTACACATTAGTGACTGGTATTGGCCATTTTGAATCTGACAGCCACATGGTTTATTATGCTGGAAATGACAAATTGAAGAGGAATGGCATCACATTCATCATCAAAAGGAACATTTCAAGATCTATCTGGAAGTACAATGCTGTCTGTGATCAAATAGTATCAATACACATACAAGGCAGACCAGTTAATACCGCTATTACACAAATTTATAAATCAACCACTTAAGCCAGAGAAGATTAAATTGAAGAATTCTACTTATTTCTTCAGTGTGAAATTGATCAAACATGCAATCAAGATGTATTGTTAATTACTGGTGATTGGAAAGCAAAGGTTGGAAACAAAGAGAAAGGATCAATAGTAGGAAAATATGGCCCTAGTGACAGAAACAATGCTGGATATCACATGGTAGAATTATGAAAGACAAATGACCCCTTCATTGCTAATACCTTTTTTATATGGCATAAAAGATGACTATACACATTGACCTCACCACATGAAATACACAGAAATCAAATTGACTATATCTGTGGAAAGAGATGGTGGAAAAGCTCCATATCATCAGTAAAAACAAGGCCATGGGAGATACCATCAATTTTCCGTATGAAAGTTCAGGCTAAAGCAGAAGAAAATTAAACAAGTCCATGATAGCATAAATATGAACTTAAACAGATCCCACCTGAATTTATACATCATCTCAAGAACAGATTTGAAGCATTAGACACTGATGACTGAAAACCAGAAGATTTGTGGGATGACATCAAGAACATCATATAGGAAAAAAGAAAAAGGTCATTAAGAAGATAAGAAAAAAAGGAAAAGAGCATAATGGATGTCAAAAGAGACTCTGAAACTTGCTCTCCAGTGTAGAGGTGCTAAAGTAAATGGAAGAAATGAGGAGGTAAAAGAGCTGAACAGAAAATTTCACAGGGCAGCTAGAACAGAAAAAGAAAATACTATAATGAAATGTGCAAAGTTCTTGAGTTAGACAATCAAAATGGAAGAATTGTTGCTATTGTTAAGTGCCGTAGAGTCAATTCTGACCCACAGTGACCCTGTACAGGGTTTCTGAGGAATGGCTGGTAACTTTGAGCCACCAACCTTGTGGTTCAAACTGACTTTGCAGTCCAGTGCATTAACCATAGCTTCACATGAGGACTCCAAATCTCTTTTAGGGTTGCTGATAAATGCAGATGGGACATGGCACTTAACCGTAAGTCTCAGCCAGAAGGTACTTGGCTTTAGCTTCATGGATCAGCAAGCCTAGCTCCCCCAATTAAATGCCTGGAGGTACCCTCTCTGCAAGTAAGACTCTCAGCTTTACTTGTTCCATGGACTGTGAAGCGCATCACTCTGTCTCATGCTCTGACTCTTGATTCTGCTGCAGCTGCCCCTCTGCTACTTCTTCAGTGTCACAACTTTCTTTCCCTGTGTCCAGGAGGTTTGTTACATAGGAATCTCAGGGTCCAAAGGGAGTGCTGTGTTCTTGGCTTTTATCTTTGATGGGAGTGAGACAGAAAGAATACGTACGTATTTCTCAAGCTAAATGAACTAAGAAACTTCAAGCCTGGATTTGCAATGTTGAAAGAATCTATGGCAGGGTTGGGGTAAGATATTGAATGATGGCAGAAAGCATCAAAAGAAGATGAACGGAATACAAAGAGTCACTGTACCAAAAAGAAATGGTTGATTTTCAACCATTTCAAGAGTTAGCATATGATCAAGAACCAATGGGATTAAAGGAAAAATCCAAGATGCACTAAAGACATTGGTAAAGAACAAAGTTCCTGGAACTGATAGAATATGAATTGAAGTCTTTCAATAAGTTGATGAAGCCCTGAAAGTGCTCATTCATCTATGCCAAGAACTTTGGAAAACAGCTACCTGGCCAATTAATTGGAAAGTGGGCATATTTGTGCCCATTTCAAGGAGAGGTGACCCAACGGAATGTGTAAATCATCAGACGATATAATTAATATCTCATGCAAGTAAAATTTTGCTAAAGATAATTTAAAAATGGCTGCAACAGTACATTGACAAGGACGTGCCAGAAGTTCAAGCTGGATTCATATCTTGGCTGAAAGCAGAGAATAGCAGAAAGGCTTTTGACAGTGTGAATTGTGACAAGTTATTGTGCTCTTGAGGAACCTGCAAACAGACTATGAAGCATCAATTTGGCTACACATGTATTGGTGAGGAGGACTAAGCATAGGTCCTGCCAAGGAAGTTCTTATTTGAATTTTTATTTGGTGCCTTTTCCAATGTACAAAATATCCTGAAGTGGTGCTAGGCTGACTTCAGGATTCTCATTTATTTGCATCAAAGCCTTTTCTACCTTGTGAATGATATTTGGTTGCTGGTGGTTCTGGTGGTGTGCCATGTCATCTAATTGGTTCTAACTCATTGTGATGCTGTATATGGTTTCCAAAGGAGCTCTGGTAGCACAGTCATTACAAGTTGGGCTGCTAATCACAAGGTCAGCAGTTCAAAGCTACCAGCTATTCTATGGGAGAAAGATAAAGCTTTATGTTCTATAAAGATGTACAGCCTCGGAAACTCTACACAGGGCCCTTTTGATTTGGAATTGACTCTATGACACATAACCACCACCACCACCATATGGTTTCCAAGGCTGTAAATCTTAACAGGAGCCTCATCTTTCTCCCATCGAGTAGCTGGTAGATTCAGACTACTGATCTTGTGGTTGGCAGCCCAATATATAACCCACTATGCCACCTGGGCTCCTTAGAATACTGGCTTAAAGACTATTAATACTTCAGTAATTTAAGTTGGACAATGTTAGGGTTGATGCAGGCAACAGAAGAAATAATCACGGGTCTCCCAGTAATCATGTCATAGGGTATATTTGTGAGATCCAACTGGTGTGGAGCTCAGATGTAAAAGATCAATGGGAAGGATTGTGTTGTAGTTAAGTGCTGTTGAATCAGTCCTGACTCATAGCAACCCTGTAATTGGTTTCCAAGATGTGGTTGGTGGGTTTGAACTACCAACCTTGTGGTTAGCAGTCCAGTGCTTATCCTCTAGTGCCACACCAGGAAAAATGTAAAGACCTGAGTATTTGAGTTTTTACTATTCCACTATTTTTCTCTTTAAGACCAGAATGCTGAGATGATTTGGACAATGTAGTCTGATAAATGAGAAGTTGACATAGTTCTTGGATGCTTGGCTCATGAAATGAGTTCCTTGATCATTACAAAGTGTTTTTGGTGCTCCTCAGGTGGGTATGATGTTTTCAAGCAGTTTGTTTCTACAAAAGCTGCAACAGCACTACTTCTAGCAAATGTGAAATTTTACAAATGAGTAGGGCTACACAGACCACACCTGGCAACTAGCCTCAGGAAAGGAGGAGGGACACAATTCAATCATGCATAGTCAATGATTCTACTGGTCATGACTGTAAATGAAGCCAATAAAAGGCTTTGAATATGAAGATGTCAGCCTTCATATGGGGTGACATATTCCTAGGAACAATGTGGAAGATTCCTGGACACCCCATTCCAGATTTTTCCAGATGTGTCCCTTTCTTCATGTGCTTTCTGTAAGCTTTACTGAATCAAGGTGCATTCAGAGAAAGTCATGGAACTTGTGATTTTATTGCTGATATCTGATGGCTCTTGGCTGAAAGTAGAGAATAATGGAAAGATTTTTAAATGAGCTTTCTTGACTATACAAAGACTTTTAGTTTTGTGAGTCATGACAAATTATGGATAACATTGCAAAGAATGGGTATTCCAGAACACTTAATTGTGTGCTCATCCATAGATCAAAGTTGTTAGAACAGAGCAAGGGGATTTTAGTTTAAATTCAGGAAAGGTGCATGCCAGGATTGGATCCTTTCACTGTATCCACTCAGTTTGTATGTTGAGCAAATAATCTGAGAAACTGGATTATATGAAGAAGAACGTAGCATCAGGACTGGAGAAAGACTCATTAACAATCTGTGATATGCAAATGACACAACATTGCTTGTTGAAAGCAAAGAGGAATTAAAATACTCACTGATGAAGACTGAAGACCACAGACTTCAGTATGAATTCCACCTAAATGTAAAGAAAAGAAAACTGTTACAATTGGACCAATAAATAACATCATGATGATCAGATAAAAGATTGAAACTATCCAAGACTTTATTTTGTTTAGATCAACAATTAACAATCATGTAAGTAGCTGTCCAGAAATCAAATGACATATTGCATTAGGAAAATCTGCTGCAACAGACATTAGCATGTTGAAGAGCAAATATATCAATTTGAAGATTACATGTGCCTAACCCAAACCATGTTATTTTAAATTTCCTCATATGCATGTGAAAGTTGAAAAATGAATAAGGAAGACCATAGAAGAATCCTTGCATTTGAATTATGGTGTTGTAGAAGAATATTAAAATACCATAAAGTACCAGAAGAACAAATGAATATGTCTGGATCTCATACTTTGAACATGTTATCAGGAGGGATGATTTCTTGAAGAAGGACTGGTAGAGTAGAATGTCAGTAACAAGGAGGAAGACACCCAATAGATGGACTGATACAATGGCAGCAGCAATAGGCTCAAGTGTAATAATTGTGAGGAAGGTACAAGACTGGTCAATGCTTTTTTTCTGTTGTGCATAGGGTTGCTATGAGTTGAAATCAACTCAATAGCACCTAACAATTACAGTAAGCGTTTCTAGAGAATTAACATACTAACAGAGGCAGTGAGGGCCAGCAGGGGCTGAAGTCTGTTTGGCAGTTGGAGGTATTCAGTCTTTCTGACTTATGAACTCTGACTTAGCTTGGGTTGGTGTGATATTTGAAGTTTTGTGTCAACTTGACTGGGCCAGGATTCTTAGTGGTTTGGTAGTTGACATGTATCTATCCCCTAAGTTGTGATGTGATGTGATAAATGAATAAACAGTATTCTTAATATTACTTTTAAAAATATTATTATCTTATAAGAATTATAAATTTAAGGAAAATTGATAGTAGGCTACCGATAGTAAATATGTGAACTTCAGTTAGGAATACATGATTGTGAAAATACTGTGTTCGCTTTAAAATGGATTCATATCATTGGTTTGAGATAATCATGGGCAGTCTATCACTTACAATCATGGGTGGTCTACTAAAAGTTACTCACAGAAGCAGAGAAGAATTTGCTTTACTGCAAATCAGTTAGGTTATGTTGTTGTTAAGTGCCATTGAGTCAGCTGACTCATAGCATCCCTGTGTAGGATTTCCAAGGAGCTGCTAGTGTGTTTGAATCACTGACCTTGCAGTTCTAAACAACCTTGCAATCCAGTGCATTATCCTGCAGTGTCACACCAGGATTCCAATTCAGATATGTTTGTTGTTGTTAAGTGCTGTTGAGTCAGTTCTGACTCATAGTGACCATGTATAGGATTTCTAAGGAGCTACTGGTGAGTTTGAATCACTGATCTAGTCATTCAAACTGCCTTGCGGTCAAGTGCTTTATCCCAAACTGCAACACCAGGACTCCTGCATAGTCAATAAAGCATAAGAAAACATCTTCCTGGTATTCTCTGCTTCCAGTCAAGATCCACCTGATGTCAGCAGTGATATCCCTAGTTCCAGATACTCTTCTGAATCCAGCTAGAATTTCTGGCAGTTTGCTGCTGATGTATTGTTGCAGCTGTCTTTAAATTATCTTCAGTAAAATGTTACTTGCATGTAACATTAATGATACTGTTCTGTTGCTTCTGCATTCCACTGGAACACCTCATTTTGGATTGGGCACAAATATGGATCTCTTACCATCAGTTGGTCAGGTAACGGTCTTCCAACTGTCTTGACATAGATGATTGAGAATTTCCAGTACTACATCAGTTTCTTGAAATATTTTATTTTGTATTCTATCAATTCCTGGAGCATTGCTTTGCCAATGTCTTCAGTGCAGTTTGGACTTCTTCCTTCAGTACCATTGGTTCTTCATCATAAGCTACCTCTTGAGATGGTTGAGCATCGCCCATTTATTTTTGGTACAGTGACTCTGTGTATACCTTCCATATTTTGATGCTGTCTGCATCCTTCAATATTTTGCCCATTGTTGTTGTAAAGTGTTGTTGAGTTGGTTCTGACATGTAGCAACCCTGTGTAGGATTTCCGAGGAGCAACTGATGTGCTCGAATTGCTGACCTTGTGGTTCAAACAAACTTTGCAGTCCAGTGCATTAATCCACAGAGCCACACCAAGGACTTTCAATATTGCAAATAGAGGCTTGGTTTTTTTCTTCATTTCACCTTGAGAAGTTCTGAGTGTTCGTACCTTTTGGTTTCATAACTCCATGTTTTTGTGCATTTCATGATAATACTTGATTTTTCATCTTCTTTAGCTGCCCTCAGAAAATTTCTGTTTAGGTCTCTTACATTCTCATTTCTTCCATTCGCTTTAGCATCTCTACTTTGGAGAGTAAATTTCAGTCTCTTCTGACATCTATTTTGGTCTTTTATTTCTTTCCTGTCCTTGTAACTGTTTTTGTTTTCTTCTTGTGTGATGTTCTTGATGTTATCCCTCAATTCTTCTGGTCTTCAGTCATTCATGTCTACTACATCAAATCTGTTCTTGAGATGGTCTCTAAATTAAGTTGGGATGTGTTCAATGTCATATTTTGGCTCTCGTAGTGTTATTTCCATTTTCTTCAGCTTCAGCCTGAACTTGCATATGAGTAACTGATGGTGTCTTCTATAGTGTTGCCCTGATCTTGATTTGGTTGATGATATTAAAATTTTCCATTATCTCTTCCCACAGATGTAGTCAATTTGATTCCTGGGTATTCCCTCTGGTGAGGTTCATGTGAATAATTGCCTTTTATGTTGTTTAACAATGATATTTACAGTGCAAACACTGGTCTTACAAAATTCTATCATGTGATCTCCAGCATCATTTCTGTCACCAAGTTCATAATTTCCAACTACTTATTCTTCTTGTTTCCAACATTCACATTCTGATCACAAATAATTATAAATATATCTTCATTGCATGTCTTGTCAATTTCAGGCTGAAGAGCTAGGTAGAATTCTTCAACCCCCCCCGCCCCCAGTGGTTGGTATGAAAATTTGAATAACAGTAGCACTAACAGGTCTTCTTTGTAGGCATATGGATATTATCCTATCATACAGACAGCATTGTACTTCAATTGTCCTATCACTGTACTATGGGTCTGCATGGGTTCCCTTTCATTTTTGACTACGTTCATACTACGTACATTCCATGTTCTGATTATTAATGGATGTTTACAGATGTTTCTCCTTATTTTGAGTCTGCCCCACCAGCAAATGAAGGTCCTGAAAGCTTTACTCCATTCTTCACATCACAGTCGTATCTACTTTGAGGAACAGCTCGTTCCCATTCATATTTTGAGTGCCTTCCAACCTGGGGTGCTCATCTTCTGGCACTATATCTGACAATGTTTCACTGTTATTTATGTGGTTTTTCAGGCACTAAATATTCAGAAGTATTCCGTCTCTTGTTTTTCCCACTCTTTCTTAGTCTGGAAGCTTTGCTGAATTCTTTCCACTGTGGGTGATGCTGCTGGTATTAAAATACTGGTAAAATAGCTTCCACCATCACAGCAACACAAACCACCACAGTATGACAAACTGATAGATGAGTGGTAGTCTTTATTGAATGTTGTTGTTGTTAAGTGCCGTTTAGTCGGTTCCGACCCATAACGACCCTGATCAGAGTTTCTGAGGCTGTAAATCTTTATGGGAGCAGAAAGCCTCCTCTTTCTCCCACGGAGCAGCTTGTAGTTTCAAACTGCTGACCTTGCGGTTCACGGCCTGATTCATAAGCACTATGCTACCAGATAACTTGCCAAAAATCTATACTCCAGAGATATGGCATTCAGTAGAAAGGATCATAGGAACTATTGGAATCAAACTTTTTTCCCACACTTGTACTTCCCTTTTAGTTATTGGGACATTGCTAAAAGAGAAAGCAAAGAAAATCAAATTCATATTTTTGAAATGTAGGCAAAGACTTGTGGATACATGCATGTCTTTCACATTGTAAGAAAAGCTACAAAATGATGACTTTAAAAAGCACAACAATTCCAAGTCTTTCTTCTGAAATATCCAAAAGTTTTTTGTAAACAATGTTGTATCAAAAATGTAAAAATACTTCCCAACACAGTTCTATTTCTACCCATTGCTCTTTAAAACAAGAAAGCATGTAAGGGAAGGTCAGAAAAATTACAAACCTGGAATGAACTCTCTGTAGGTTTAGACTAATATTCCAATGAAGAAAATTAGAGTCAGCAATTGGATGACAAACCTTTACTACATCTTTATAAAACCTGAATGTTTTCTTGGGCACAGGTGAGAATATGTGGGCTAGGTTTTGGTTGACTCTCAGGATTTGGGTCTGCAAGGTAACGCCCTACTTTATAGAAATTGCCTTAGACAGTTCTTGTACTTCTACAGCAATTGCCCAGCTCAAGGAAGTCCCCTTGTGACTTTAGGAAGAGTAAGGATTAAGGTGAGGATGTTGTATCGCTGCAGGGCATGGGCAAGGTCATGCCCCATCCTATGCACTACATTCTGCTTTTGAAAGACCCAGCCTATTCACTCTCATTTTTTTGGTGTTGATAATGACAGAACAGTTGGAGATATAAGACCTGGAATGAATTGCATTGACATGAACTCAACACAAACCACATGTACACCACTGATTTCGAACTTTTCTTCCCTTAAAAGAAATCAAAGACATAATCTACTTCGTTAAACAATTAAACAGGCCTTTTGTCACTATTTAAGTAGTCTCTACACACCTAGGGAAAATGCTCTCCCCACTGTTCTGTTATGTTATTTTCTTTGCCTACACTTTTGATGATTTAAAAAACATATGTTTGGTTTTTTCCCCCCTCTAATATATTTGGTTCACTAGAAGATAAAAGTTGGTAACATTTGGTTCAAGAAGTTATTTCGAAACCATTTCAATTTAATCAGGATTCTATTTTAACCAGAAATTATAAGAGTATCATCTACCCAGCAAGCTTAAGTTCAAGTCGGGTTATATTTGGAGAATTTTATTTTGATCAACAGTTAACTATTTAAGTGGTATTGTGCTACTGATGTGCCTTATGTGGAAAAAGCTTTCATTAAAATTGTATCTCAGTTACTAGTGTTTAAGTCTCCCATGATTACCCAAATTTAATGAACATTACATGTCCTAGACTCTAATGCCCCCAACCTAAAAAATCAATCAGTTAATAAATAAATCAGTACTTTCATAAATTGATAAATAACATAGGAACTAACTGCATGGGTTCTGGTGAAAGAACCTACATTCTGCTGCTTTCACCTGAATTTTAGTTTCGAACCTACTTGCTTTCATTCACCAATCCACTTGGCCTCCCTTCCAAAGATTCCCTCTATGCATTATAAAGAAGTTCTGTTTTCTTTTACCATGTGAACATAGACACTGAGGATAATTAATTACCATCCTCATTATTTCTCTCAATAATACCAAAAATTACAAAGCTTTTAAATAAAGGAACTCATCTTTTAAACACTTTACAAATCTAAGCTAATTTGCCATTGTAATTCCCCAAGAATGGCTATTATCCTCTCTTTGCAAAGGGTGAGTTAAAAGGTTAAGTGAAGAGTTTAAGACTACTGAATAAGTTAATACCATTTCTGGGAGCAGATCACAGGAATGCAGGTTCCTGCCTTTAAGCTCCAATTAGAAGAGCACATGCTCAAGAATAGTCTATTGAAAACTCTGAATAAGAGCACATTTCATTCAAGATGCTTTCTCTTCGTTAAAAATAACTGCATAAAATATATGAGCTCTATTTTATTTTTAAGTAACTTTTTCTGAATACATGTTAATTGTAGAAAACTTGAAATGTATAGAAATATATGAAACATGAAATAATAACCACACACTATTCAGAAGGAACAAATAATTAAAATTTTATTGTAGATTTGTTTTCTCTACATGAATGTACTTTTTTGTGTCTTACAAAGCGGAATATAAGTTTTAGTTGTCATCAGTCAAAAGCAAATTGATGGTAATTGGGAATCTGATACATATATGTATCACAAGAGGCATATATATGTTCACATATATATGTAAACATATTTAGTCATTAATTTATATTATTTCTAAATGATAGCAAAGATAAAGCGCAAGTAATGAACAGAAAGTAGACAAAATAGGATCAAGAATACAACTGATACAACTTGAGGACAATGACAAATGTTTGCATAAGAAGTAATTTGAACCAAAAATTGAAGGCTTTGAATGTTGAACAAAGGAATTTGAATTCGATAATTCAAGCTGTCACTCAAATCTGGATAGCCCTACCTCTGAATGCATGATTTCACCCAATGCTAAGAAATTTGAAACATTCAGGACTTCAAAGACAGCAGACACTCCTCCACCAAGTGTCAGATATTATGGAATCTGAAGTTTATGTAACTGGGGCAAGAGTACCATCAAGAAAATTAATAAAAATTATAAACATAAAATACGAAACACAAATATGAAAGTGATAGTTTACTTAAAATGAGAAAAAAATAGCAAACTATATATTTTAAAAGCTAAGAAAACAGAGATGTGATTTTCATTGTATATAAATTATGCATAAAAACAAATTTTAAAGCTGATGAAGCCACCGCCATTCCCAAATCCAGAAAAGAAAAGAAAAGAAAAGAAAAGTATAATACACTGAACACACTAGTATAGCAACTTTTCTGCTCTGTATTTCTTGCCTTATTCTCTTTGGTAGTCATTTTCTATGATACAGATTTGAAGGCGCTGTGGTTAGCGTAGTGGGTACGAATCTGGCTGCTAATCTCAAGGTCGGCGGATAGAAACTACCAGCGGTTCCACTGGAGAAGAATGAGGCTTTCTGCTCTCGTAAAGGTTCACATCTTCGGAAACCCTGTGCAGGGTCACTATGAATCGGAACCGACTCCATGGTACTTAACAACAACGACAAAATGATACAGATTTAGTGACACTTCTTTCCATAGTGAAAAGAGAAAGATAATTTAGATTTTACTCTAGAAGGATTACTTAAAATGTGTTCTTATTTTCTTATTACTAGTTTGTTGTTAAGTGCCACAGAGTCAGTTCCAACTCATAGTGATCCTGTTTCCAAGAAGCTGCTTGTGGCTAACAGTCCTTCTGGTTAACAGTCCAGTGCTTATCCTACAGTGCCACACCAGGACGCCACTAATAGCTGAGAAAGGTTATTATTAACATAAAAAATTAAAATTGGCAATGTTATGCAAATATTTTGTAATTTTTCAAGTTTGAGACAGTCTCTTTAAATATCTATCAAAACTAAAGAAACAAAGCCAGTTGCCACAGAGTCAATTCTAATTTATGACTACTCCATCCATGTCAGAGCAGAACTGTGTTCATAGGACTTTCAGTGGTTGATTAAAAAAAAAAAAAAAAATTACCAGGCCTTTCTTCCAAGATATTCCTAGGTGGAGTCACACCAACTTTTCAGTTAAAAGCCACACACTTAAATTTTGCTTCCCAGAGAAATCTTTAATTAATTATTAATTAGTTGATAGGATTAATTAGTAGGGATGTCAGGGATTTGTGTGTGTGTGTGTGTGAATGAACAGAAAAAAAAAATCACACTTACTGAATTGATAATTAGACAGTTTGTTATTGAATCATTGATTGTAGTAGTGGTTATGAGTGTTTTATATTATCCAATCAGCAAGAAATGTATATCTTTTTCAGTGTGTACCTGATTTGTTTCTCATTAATAGGATTATCACGCAATCAAAGAGCATAGTTATTTTTATATTTAAATCTTATCTCTTTCTTTTGAGAAATTAATTGCTAATTTTGAAATGATCTAAAGTATTTGTTACTATACTTTGCTTCTCAATATCAGAATACTTTATATTGGTATCATTATGTACCCTAACACTTTTGTTTCCCATTTCATTCACTTTTATCAGAATGTTTAGGTCATTCTTTAATAAATTTAAAGATGAGAAAAGAAGTACCCTTATATATGTGTGTGTGTGTGTGTGTGTGTGTGTATGTGTATCAGAAATCTGTGTTTTCTCATTTGCTTTACTAAAGTATTTCAAAGTGCCTTTCAAATTTCCATTAAAAATGTTGTATTAGAGCTTTATAAAATATGATGCATGCATGAAAAAGAAAAGAAAAGAAAAAAAAAGCATTGTTGTTAAGTGCAATTGAGTCAGTTCCAACCCAGAGCAACCCTGTATAGGGTTTCCCAAGAGCGGCTAGTGAACTTGAACTGCTGAACTTGTGGTTAAAACCAACTTTGCAGTCCAGCATAATAACCCACATTGCCATACCAGGACTCCAAGTATGGTATAGTTGTAATTATACATAAGGTTTTATGGAGAGATAGTAGAGAATTTTCCACCTATTAGCTTCTGATTCTGTGTATTTTAAAACTGATTTCTCCACCATTATCCATGTATTTCAGCACTGGGCACAGTAGAATATGCTCATACTGAAACTTCTGACAATTCACCTTTTTCTGTCATACACAGATGGACAGAGGTAAGTACCTGGAAGTCACTGGTAAGTAATGAAGTCATTTCTACACTACAGACAACTGTTACTGTTAATTGCCTTCAAATTGGTTCTGAATCATACTGACCCTGCATAACGTTTCCGAGGAGCAGCTGGTAGGTTTGAACTATTGACCATGTGTTTTGAAGCCCAGTCCATATCCTACAGTGTACTACTAGGATTTTTAGGGACAGTTGTTGTGTTATTAATAGCCGTTGAGTCAGTTTTGACTCATAATGACCCTGTATATATAGGGTTTGGTGAGTCTGAACTACTGACCTTGCAGTTCAAACCAACTTTGCAGTCTAGCACATTTAACCCCAAATGCCACACCAGAGCCAATGATTTAATTATGCAGAAAGTAATGTGAACAAGATCAACATATCCTCATTGTTGTTGTTGCTAAATGCTATCAAGTTGGTACCAATTCATAGCCACTCTATACACACAGAATGAAACATTGCCTGGTCCTGCACCAACCTCACAAGCATTGCTATATTTGTGCCCATTACTGCTTACACAGTTCCAACCCATCTCATTGGGGTTCTTCTTCTTTTTCTCTGACGCTCCATTTTACCAAGAATGATACCCTTCTCCAGGGACTGGTCCCTCCTGACAATATGTCCAATGTATGAGAGACAGAGTCTGACCATCAAGGCTTCTAGAAAGCATTCTAAGTTATACTTCTTCCAACACAGATTGGTTTGTTCTTTTGGCAATCCATAGTAGTTTTAATATTCTCCTCTAATACCATAATTCAAATTCACCAATTCTTCTATTTTCTTCCTTATTCACTGCCCAACTTTCACATGCATACAAAGTTATTGAAAATACCAAGGCTTGGGTCAGGTACACCTTCATCCTCAAACTTACATCTTTGCTCTTCAACACTTTAGAGCGGTCTTGTGCAACATATTTGCCTAATGTACTATGTCCTTTGATTTCTTGATTGCTGCTTC
>NW_006408606.1:11566820-11577209 GCF_000296735.1 Chrysochloris asiatica | reverse complement strand
GACTACATTGACATGAATGTAGCAAAGCTTTCGGGACATTTATTTTCTGATGGGGCACAACTCAAAATTAGAACAAACAGCAAAGACATTAATTAATCATTGGTATGTGGAATGTATGAAGTACAAATTTAGGACAATTGGATGTTGAAAAAAATGAAATGCATAGAGATTGATATTCTAGTTATTAATGAGCAGAAATGGACTGGTAATAGCCATTTTGAATAAAATATTTTGGAAAGTCAAACTGAAAAGGATTGACATCACATTCATCATCAAAAAGAGCATTTCAAGATCTTTCTTGAAATACACCCCTGTCTGTGATAGGTTATATACATATATGTCCATATAACTGCAAGGAAGACAACTTATACCACTATTATTCAAATTAACATTAAAAACCACCTGTCAGTGATGATTAAGTTGAAGTATTCTAACAACTTAATCAGTCTGAAATTGATCAAGCATGCAATCAAGATGTACTGATAATTATTGTTGATTGGAATGTGAAAGTTTGAAATAAAGAGGAAAGGATCAGAAGTTTAAAACTAAGGCCTTGGTGATAGAAATGATGCTAGAGATCCCACAATAGAATTTTATAAGACCAACAACTTATTAATTGTAAATACTTTTCTCTAATAACATTGAAGGTGACTGATTGTACATGTGGATCTCACCAGATGGAATGAATACACAGATATCTAGTTGACTATATCTGTGAGAAGAGATAATGGAGAGCCTTAATATTATCAGTCAAAGCAAGGCCAGGGGCCAACTTTGGAAGAGCCCATCAATTACTCATATGCAAGTTCACTCTGAACCTGAAGAAAATTAAAACAAGTCAATAAAATTAAAAATATGACCTTGAATATATGTCACCTGAATTTAGAGACCATCTCAAGAACAGATTTGATATATTGGACACTAACCATTAAAATTGTGAGATATCATCAAGAATATCATCCAGGAAGAAAACAAAAGGTCATTAACAAGACAGGAAAGAATGAAAAGACAAAAATGAATGTCAGAAGAGACTCTGAAACTTGTTCTTGACCAACAAGAAGAAATGAGGAAGAAAAAGAGCTAAACAGAAAATTTTATAGGATGGCTCAAGAAGACAAAGTATGAAATGTGCAAAGATCTGGAGTTAGAAAACCAAAAGGGAAGAACTGGTGCAGCATTTCTCAAACTGAAAGAACTTAAGAAAAAAAAAATCAAGCCTCAACTTGCTATATTGAAGGGCTCCATGGGAAAATTATTGAACGATGTAGACAGCATTAAAAGAACATGGATGATTAAGGCAAGCAATCAAATCACTTCTAGACAAACCCTGCTCCAAGACTGGAACTCAATGGGAACTCATGAGCAGATATGTAAACTTTCTAGTGACTACATTGGTCTACATTTGAGTGGAAGTGGGGAGAAGTCAGTAAGGAAGACATGGGCTGACTTCAACCTTGTTCCATGGACTCCTGTCGACCTTGTGATGAGATGAGAGAGAGAAGAGAAAAGGCTGGTTGGTCCAAGTTTGGGGAGACTTGGGAAATCCTGAGCAGTTCCACCGTATCCTATATGGTGGCTATGGGGGCAGAGTGGGTAGATTTCCTAGCAGTACTCAAGTATGTATCTATATAAACATTTAATTTTACATATTTTTTCATTGCTTTTATGAGTTTGTGAGCTAAGAACCACACTCTCTTCAGCTGCAGTGAAACCACTGAGAGCCAGAACTGGCTGGGGCTGCCTTGTTTTCCTGAGTCTCACAAGTGTTAAACCTTCAACAGGGCCAGTCTTATCATTTTTGTATTATTCTTATTAATGGAAAAGATTTGAGTTTTTTTTTCTCTGATAGGTATCTACTTTACACCGGTGCTGGCCTTTTCAGCTTTTATTGTACTTTTTAAAAATTTATTTATGGTAAACTCCATAGCAGTTAACATAGTGGCTTAAACATAAAGACATTCAATGAATGTGTAATGGATGGATGGATTAACATGGCTAACATGTTCAAAATTACATCTGAAAGTTACTGTTCTAATGTTAATGATAATAGGCAATGATCAGAGATTATCCAAATAGATTTGTAAGAATCAAGCCCAGGTGGTGTAGTGTTTTAGTTGTACTGAGTATTACTATTAAAGTATATCAGCTTGGTGTCCCCCCACCCCACATCTGGGTCAGTGAGTCCAAACAAATAAGAATAGCAAAGAAAACAAGACAACTCTAAATTGGACATTTCGTTGTTGTTGTTAGGTGCCATTGAGTCGGCACCAACTCAGAGCCACCCTATGCACAGCAGAACGTAACAATGTCCGATCTTGGGCCAACCTCACTACCATTGCCACGTTTGAGGCCATCAATGATGCCACCTAGCCAGTCTGTCTCGTTGGGAGTCTTCCTCTTTTTCTCTGACCCTCCATCTTACAAAACATGATATCCTACTTCAGTGACTGTTCCCTCCTGACAATATGTTCAAAGTATGAGAGACGAAGTTTGGTCATCTTGGCCTCTAAGGAGCACTCTGGCTTGGACATAGCTTGCAATTATTTTAACCAGAGCTGTCACATTTGTTATCTAAACACAACAGAAGTGTAGGTGCAGGCATAAGGATAAAAGTCACAAAAAGAGTCCATGTGATCTTGAAATTCACCGACTTTATTCAGTGTATAGATGAGCTAACAAATATTTGAGCGGCTCCAATGTGTTTTAGGAGTTTTGGCTTATTTCTCACCATGTAGGGATTGTTCTTTTGGAAACCCATATAAATTAGGATCTGACGTGGAGACTACTTTGACCTATCAGTTAAGTCCATATGTTTGGCAGTACAGCCATACAATAATTTTTTATGAACACTTGAAAGAATTAAGTGTCTTTGTCATGCTATTGAACAGGACACAGAAGGTTAAATTTCATGTTGTGTTTTCCTACAAATGGAGAAGTGTGTCACTTATAGAATTGAGGCATTCCTGAGCAACCCATGCCAATTGACTCATGTTCAATGTGAAGTGCTGAATGTTTGAATCACCCCATCTTTATTAAATTATATTTAAAAGATGATAAATAGCTGCATAGAATAGATATATAATTCTTAGGAGACTATACATATTTAGTTCAATTGACAGTGAATTAATATTCTTATTGGCACAAGGGCACATTACAAGTGCTTTCATAACTTACAGCGCATTGGAAAAAAATATTTCATGGATGTACTTTATGTAAAAAAATTACCTCATGGCTTCACTGTTCTCTTCTTTATTTGATGAAGACTGTAGTGAAAAATTGAACCCCAAGACATATTACCCTAGATGACAGATGAAGTGCACAGGCACTGCTTACTGACAGAAAAAAGAATATATTGTGAAAATACTCAGCAAAATGTTTGGAGTGTCTATAACATTTTTAAAAATCCAAAATTGAAAAGCAAGTTCTATAGTTGTTTCATGTTAAGAACCACTGCAAAAAAATGGCACCAACTATTTCTTCCACAGCACTGTCTACTGAGCTGTGTTTGAGAATTTGTTGCAATGGTAACACAGAACTCAGATACCATACTCCCAGTTACGGAAATTAGTAGTGTAGTGAACAGATTACATGTCAGAACCAGAAAATGTGCAGGACACAGTTCTTTCAGTCAGGGCAGCCTCTCGTCAGCTGTGCCCACAGCTCTCTCTGCCTGGGCAATGTTACAAAGCTCTTTTAGGACTGTTCATAAATGCCCACAGGGCATACCATTGTTGTTGTTAAGTGCTGTTGAGTTGGTTCTGACTTACAGCAACCCTGTATACAAGTTTCCAAGGAGCAACTGGTGGATCTGAACTGCCAACCTTGCGGTTCTCAGTCCAGTGGTGATCCTGAAAAACGTCACACCAGGAGTCCTACTCTACCAGAAACCTCAGCCTAAAAGCACTCAGTTCTGTTTCCAAGGGTTAGTAAACCTAACTCCCCCAGTGGAAAGCAACCCCACAATGCAAGCAAGTCTTCTGCCCAAAGTCAGCCATCTTTACTTGTTCTGTGGGCCTGGGAATACCAGCGTTCTGTCTCATGCTCTGGCTCTTACCACTGCTCTGGTGTCGTGGCTTTTTGTCCCTGAGTCAAAGAGGTTCAATGTACAAAGATTTCAGGGTCCAAAGGCCGTGCTCCACTCCTGGCTCTTTCTTCTTTGATGGTAGTGATTTCCTAATTCCTGCTTCTGAGATGGATTATTTTATACACATTATTCCAAGAATTTAAAGATTTAAAAATTATAATTAACTCTGTCAGACACTTACAATTGAATCAGATAATCCATCAGCATCTACTCCCACCTTTTTTGCCCAGATACATCAGGAAAGAGTTGTTGGGTGAGGGTTTGTAAAGACTATGACTAAAAGAGAAATTAGGTAGTTCACTGCACTGGAATCTTTTCCATTGCTCTGGGCCTATGAGGAATCTCTAAAGAAGTTATATCTGTCTTCAGTTGAGTTGATACGTTTTTTAAAATTTGTGTCTAGAGAATCTCTCATGCTATTACCTCAAAACCATCTTTGTGAAGTGCCTATCTATTACTTATAAAGTTAACAAAATATTGGTGATATAACAAATGTGCAGTGGCAGGAATAATTGTGTTACAGCAGCAGAATTACTAGTGGATCTTTTGGTAAAGATGTCCAGTCAATGTGCTTTGAGTGTGGACTTCAAAACTGTCAGCTGGGGAGGAAGAGGGGGGCAAAGGGAAAGGAAAGCAGAATACACAGAAATATTTTCCTTCTCTGGTTTTGATTATAAGGAGCTCTGTTAGTGTAACGTAGTGGTTATGCGTCAGGCTGCTAACCTCAAGGTCAGCAGTTTGAAAGTACCAGGCGTCCTGTGTGAGAAAGATGAGACTTTCTGTTCCCATGAAGATTTATAACCTCGGAAACCCTATGCATGGTCACTATGAGTAGGAACCGACTCCATGGCACACCACCACCATTCCCACCAGTTCTGATTACAAAACAAATGAAGTTCCAAAGGGGACATAAAGTCACATTGTTTCAGTTTTCCTTCTTCTTCCTCTTTACATGATAATTGGGGAATGGACTTTGCTTATGAATGCAGATGCCCAAATTTGCAACAGAAACAGAGGATTCCTCACATAGAGTATTGGGTTGATTTTATTGTTGCAGTTGGGTGTCATCAGTCAACTCAGTTCCCAATCACAGTGACTTCATGCATAACAGAACTAAACACAGCCTGGTCCTGCATGATTGTCATAATTGTTACATCTGAGTCCATTGCTTCTGTCATTGTCCCAATCCATTGTATCGAGCATTTTCCTCTTTGTTGTTGACCCTCCACTTTATTAAGTCCTTCTCCAGATATGTGTCCCTCCTATCAACATGTCTAAAATATAAGAGACAAAGTCTTGCCATCCGGGCTTCTAAGGAGCATTTTGGCTATACTTCCAACACAGATTTGGTTGTTCTTCTGGCAGGCCATGGTATTTTCCATATTCTTCTCCAATGTCATTACTCAAAAGCATTAATTCTTCTATGGTCTTCCTTATTCATTGTTCAACTTTCACATGCATATGAGGTAGTTATGAAACTTTCACATGCTGATCCATGGAGCTGAGCCAAATGCCTTCAGGCTGAGGCTTATGGTGGAGTGGTGTGTCCTGTGCATGTCTGTCAGCTGTTGTTTGGAACAACTGTGCCTTGAACATTTTCAGATTTGTACTGTAGCTTGTTAACGTCTCCAATAAAACCCATTACTGTGAGTGTTGTCTCTGAGTTCTTTGTGACCATTGCAATGAATTATTGAATCCAGCTGAGGAGTAGAGAAAACTGTGGAAGGAATTGTTAGTACATCATTTTTAAAGCACTTAATAACAAGCTCTGGTAGCATAGTGGTTACGAGTTGGGCTGCCAACCTCAAAGTCAGCAGTTCGAAACTATCAGCAGTTCCGTGGGAGAAAGATGAGATGTTCTGCTCCCGTAAAGATTTAAAATTCTACTTGCATGTGATATTAATGATATTTTTGATGATTTCCACATTTGTTGCATCACCTGTCTTTGTAATGGGCACAAATACAGCTCTCTTCCAATCCATTGGCCAGATAGCTGCCTTTCAAATTTATTGGCAAAAGATGAGTGAGCCCTCCAGTGCGTTATCAATTTGTTTAAAGATTTCAATTTGTATTCCCTCAATTCCTGGAGTCTTTTTTTTATTTTTAAACTAATGGAGCTCTGGTAGCGAGTGGTTACGAATCGGGCTGTGAACCACAAGGTCAGCAGTACGAAACTACCAGTGGTTCCGCAGGAGAAAGATGAGGCGTTCTGCTCCTGTAAAGATTTACAGCCTCGGAAACCCTGTGCAGGGAAGCTATGAAACCGACTCCACGGCACTTAACAACAACAACAATGCCTTCAGTTCAGGTTGGACTTTTTCCTTCTGTACCATCACTTCTTGGTTATATGCTACCTCTTGAAATGGTTGAATACCGGCCAGTCGGTTCCAATTCATAGCAACTCTGTAAAGTGTTTCCTAGGAGTGCTTGGAAAGTTTGAACCCCACATTTGAGGTCAGAGCTTATTCTCCAGCATCATACCAGGACTCCATTTTTTTTTTTTTAATCTCAAAGCACCGTTCAATATAGCAAGTCAAGGCTTGTTTTTTCTTCTTCTTCTTCTTCAATTCTTTCAGCTTGAGAAACGGTGAGCATGTTCTTCCTTTTTTATTTTCTAACTCCAGGTCTTTGCACATTTCATTATAATACTTGACTTTATCTTTGGGAGCTGTCCTTTGAAAATTTCTGTTCAGTTCTTTTACTTGCTCATTTCTTCCAATGACTTTAACTTCTCTATTCCTGGTGTAGCGTAGCGTTTACGAATGGGTCTGCAAGCCGTAAGGTCAGCAGTTCAAAACTACCAGTTGTTCCGTGGGAGAAAGATGAGGCGTTCTGCTCACATAAAGATTTACAGCCTCGGAAACACTGTACAGGGTCGCTATGGGTCGGAATCGACTCCACGGCAAACAACAACATTCCTGGTGTGGTGTTGTGGGTTAATGCGCTGGACTGCAAGGTTGATTTGAACTGCAAACTTGGTGGTTCAAGCTCACCAGTAGCTCCTCAGAAACACTATACAGGGTCTCTATGGGCTGGAACCGACTCAACAGCATTTAACAACAACAACGATAAATGCTGAAGAGAAAGTTTCAGAATCTCTTTTGGCATATATTTTTGTCTTTTCTGTTTTAACAACCTTTTGTTTTCTTCCTGTCTGATGTTCTTGATGTCATCCCACAACTCTTCTGGTCTTTGGTCATTAGTGTCTAATGCTGTTCTTGAGATGATCCCTAAATTCAGATGGAATATATTCAAGGCCATACTTTTGCTCTTATGGACTTCTTTTAATTTTCTTCAGGTTCAGACTGAACTTAGATATGAGCAATTGATGGTCTGTTCCACAGTAGCCCTCTGTCCTTGTTTTAGCTGATGATATGAAGCTTTTCCACTGTCTCTTTCCACAGATGTAGTCAATTTGATTTCTGTGTACTTCATCTGGTAAGGTCCAGGTGGATGGCCATCTTTTATATTGTTTAAAAGAAGGTATTTGCAATGAATGTTGGTCGTCTTGCTGCCCACCCCCCCAATTGCCTTTTTGCATTAGTTTTACCAAGAAGATAAAGATCATTTGGCCCTTGAGCTTCTTTAGTAATAAATGACAAATACTGCTGTTGTTTTTAAATGCCACTGAGTCAGTTCTGACTCATAGCAATCCCATAGGATTTTCAAGGAATAACTGCTGAGTTTGAAATGCTGGCCTTGTTGTTCAAACTGACCTTGCAGTCCAGTTCTTTATTCTATAGCATCACATCAGAATAATCTAATTTCTATTTCCCATGTCTGATAATCCAGAATGATATGGCCTCATTACCCTTTAGCATGGAACTGCCTTTGGGAGTTATCCTATCCAAGGTCATAATAGAACACCACATTAGTCATTAGCAACACCTATTAAAAAAACAGATCCTCAAAATTCCTCTGTAAAATTATTCATCTCGGGATATTTGGTTTTGGCATTCAAGATAACGTTTTTAAGAATCTAAATTCCAGACCAATATGAAATCCCCAAGATTTGATTTCTTCAAGTCTTGAGGAAAATGCATCAGAGTTTCTCTTATTAATTTACTGATGTATTAAAGACCTGGTGCTTGTTTCGCAGGACTCAGACTTCCAATGGCAGGTGGGACTAATAATGATTCAAGTTAATGCCCACAAAAGTCTGCTTGAGAAGATACACAAATTTAAACCAAATATGGAATATTACAAAGTTTAACTATATATGCTTCACAACTAGCCATATGAAAGAAAATCATTGTATAAGTGTGACTATTAGATGAGAAGGAGCCCTGGTGGGAGCTCTAGGAAAAACACTCAATTGCTAACCACAAATTTGGTGGTTCAAACTTACCAGCAGCTCCTCAGAAACACTATACACAGTTGTTATGAGTAGGAGAAAAACTGATGACACTTAACAACAAAACAACATTAAATGAGAAAAATTTGAGTTTAACACACAGAACAACTGATGCTAGAAACTTTTATCCTGATAATCTGCTCATCAATAAATTCTTCTTTTCAGTTCACAGCAGGATATGTTCAAATTATAAAGCTGCCAACTAGGCAAGCCAAACTCATAAGAAACAACTAAGGGAACTATCCTTAAGTATTGCTTTTGGCCACAGTAGACTCTCATTAATTTTCCTTTCAGTTTTAAGAAGTAGAATACTTTGTCCCGCCATGAATTCTAGTTTATTTTAAATATATATAGCTTTAAATAAGCTATACTTTTGGATTTAAAATAAAGTTTGACTGATTATCCCAGTAATGTAAAACTTATGCTTAGAATCCAAAAGAAATATTCCAGTCATCATTCTATATAAGACTCACTGTACACTTGGTATTACCCTTAACCCTAAGTCTTCTTTTGTTTATCCATTACTTAAGGCCAGCTATGACAAAAGCAGAAAAGCAATAGAATTATTGTAAATCTATACTATGCTGTGAAGAACAAGTTCATTCATTCCAACCATATCACACTATCATATACCTAACAGAAAATTATGTAACACTTAAAGACAGGCAAAAAGATTACTGGGTGTTCTTTCATTTCAACACTGGCCTAAGTATTCAGTTGTCCAGGTAGTGTTATAATTCTGTAGCAGCAGAGGTTGATTTACAGGTTTTTGTTTATTAGAGATGTTAAAGTTTCTGTTTGGAAGAATAGATAGCTATGAAAGCTCATTGCCCTATAGACAGTTACTAGTTTTATATTTAATCCAGCACTATCCTAATATTCTGTTAAAATGTCCACATATAAATATAGTCCTTAAATGTTCTTTGAATCAATTAATAACATTATTGAGCCTCTCACTTATTAATATGTTAAATAATATCTTTGATACATTCATATTACGTTAGTGGGATATTCATGGTTTTAAACTTTTAATAATTATATTTAATATACCCTAAATTTTAAGTCTGACATTACAATAATAATTACAACAAAACTATCAATGCATAAACTTAGCATTGTGAAACGATCACACTTTAGAACTAAGAGACCTTAAGGAACTCCTACTACATTTTTTCCAATTTCCTGAAGCAAGAAAGCTAGTAAGTAAGAAAAAAAATCTTGATTATATCTTTTCCCCTGCCCTTATACAAGACAAATCCCCCAATTCTAGACATTTTTATCACCTTACTATTTCTTCAATTAGATTTAGCTACAGTCACCCAAGTCCAGCTACTATTATCCCTTATTGCAAAACTGCAATATCCTCCTAAATTATATTCTTATTTTCACTGTGTCTATTTATTCTGCAAATTGAAGCCAGAGTGCCCATTTAGAAATGTTTACTTCATCATGGCACACCATATTTAAAACATCAAATGGTCCATAACAGAGTCAAAATTAATTAACATGAGCCTTGTGTGATTTAGACTCTATTTCATCAGCCATATCCCTGGTTTTTCTAATCTCTAGGTCAGGACTTGGAAAACTTTTTCCATAAGGTTCTATGTTATGAATTGAATTGTAGTCTCCAAAAATGATGAGTTGTAAATCCTTACCCTTATACCTATGGATGTAATTCCATTTCAGAATAGATTTTTCTTTGTATGTTCATGAAGATTTTTCAGTGTAGGATATATTTACATCAGTTACTTTTGAGAAAATGAAAAAGCAGATCCAGAACAGAAGAAAGCAAAAATAAATGAAGAAGATAGATGCCACACAAAGAGCACAAAGGAACAGAGGAATAGAAGCTAAAGAGAGAAAAGAACCTTCCCCCGGTGCTGACAGCAAGAAAGATTTTCCCTAGTACTTATTGTTGTTAAGGAGCTCTGGTAGCGTAGTGGTTACGAAT
>NW_006408606.1:11565233-11566720 GCF_000296735.1 Chrysochloris asiatica | reverse complement strand
TTGTTCCACGTCCTCTTCTGAATTCAGCTTGAACCTCTGGAAGATCTCTGTCAATGCATGGTTGCAGCCATTTTTGAATTATCTTTAGCAAAATTTTCTTGCACAGGATATTAATGATATTGTCAAGTGTTTTCTGCATTTTGATGGGTCATTTCTTTTTGGAATAGGCACAGATATGGATCTCTTCCAGTCAGTTGACAAGATAGTTGTCTTCCAAATTTCTTGGTCATAGATGCATGAATGTCTCAAGTGTTTTGTCAGTTTGTTGAAAGATTTCAATTTGTATTTCATCAATTCTGAGAGTCTGGTTCTTTGCCAATGCCTTCAATGAACCTTGCACTTCTTCCTTCAGTATTCTTGGATCTTGATCATATGTTATCTTTTCAAATGGTTGGACACCAACCATCTCTTTTTGGTACAGTAGTGACTCTGTATATTCCCTCCATTTTCTTTTGATGCTTTTTGCATCATTCAATATTTTGCTCATGTTGTTGTTGTTGTTAGGTGCAGTCAAGTCGGTACTATATCATAGCAAACCTATGCACAACAGTATGAAACTCTACCCAGTCCTGAGCCAACCTCACAATCGTTGCTACATTGGCGCACACTGCTGCTGTCACTATGACAATCCATCTCATTGGGGGTCTTCCTCTTTTTCTCTTACACTCCATTTTATCAAATATGCTATTGTTCTCTAGGGACCAGTACCTCCTGACAATATGTACGTATAAGAATAGAATCCTTCAACAACACAAGTCTAGGCTTGAATTTTTTCTTCAGTCCCCTCAGCTTGAGGAATGCTGAATGTGTTCTTCCCTTTTGGCTCTCTAACTCCAAGTCTTTGCATATTTACTATAAAGTCTGACTTAGTTTTCTCAAGCTGCCTTTTGAAAATTTCTATTCAGCTCATTTATCTCCCCATTTTCTTCCATTTGCTTTAGTATCTCTATGCTGGAGAGCAATTTTCAGAGTCTCTTATGACATCCAATTGGTCTTTTTCTTCTTTCTTGTCTTGTTAATGACCTTTTTCTTTCTTCCTGATGATGCTCTTGATGCCATCTCACAGCTCTTCTGGTCTTCTGTCTTCAATGTCTAAGGAATCAAATTTCTTGAATATAGCCTGCCTGAATTTTTGTTTAGCCATATCCCAAAAATCTAAGGGATGACTCCAACATCAATCACCTAGAAGGAAATAGTGATGAAGGGAAAGTTGGAATAGAAAGAGCCACCAGTCTTAACCAAATGTGAATAAAACATTATATTTTGCTAGTACAAAACATTGTAAAATTTGTAAATTTTATAGAAACACATAATAATATGAGTAGATTTCTAGGGCTACTTGGAGTGTCTTGAAAGGAGATTGTGGAAGGATTCCATTTAGCAATCTCATGAGGTAAGTGCTAACATTTCTACAGATGAAAGTTTAAGTAACTTGCCTAAGAATACACAGTTAGCAAGCACTAAAACTAGGAATTAACCCGAAGTAA
>NW_006408606.1:11552908-11562950 GCF_000296735.1 Chrysochloris asiatica | reverse complement strand
ACTGACTCAGTGACCTTATGCACAACAGAATGAAACATCACCTGATCAACCTCACAGTCCATTGCTGCTGCCACTGTGCCAATCCATCCTGTTGGGGCACTGTGGGTTTTCCTTTTTACTGCTGGTCCACCACTTTAACAAGCATGATGTTCTTCTCCAAGATAATATGTCTGAAGTATGAGACACAAAGTCTCATCATCCTGGCTTCTAAGGAGCATACTGCTTGTACTTTTTCCAACACTGATTAGTTTTTTCTTCTGGCAATCCATCTTATTTTTAATATTTTTCTCCAACACCATATCTCAAATGGATCAATTCTTCTATAATCTGCTTTTTTCATCATCCAACTTTTACATGCATATGGAGCCACTGAAAATACCATGATTTGGGTAAGGCACACCATAGTCCTCAAATTGACATTTTTGCACTTGAACATTTTAACACTTTAAAGAGGCCAGATTGCCTAATACAACACATCTTTTGCTTTCCTGACTGCTCCTCCCATGAGTGTTGATGGCTGATGGGAGCAAATGAAGTCTTTCACAACTTCAATTTTTTTCTCCACTTACCTTGATGTTAAGGAGCTCTGGTAGCGTAATGGTTACAAATGGGGCTGTGAACCTTAAGGTCAGCAGTTCGAAACCACCAGCTGTTCTGCAGGAGAAAGATGGGTTTTTCTGCTCCCGTAAAGATTTACAGCCTCAGTAACCCTGTACAGGGTCTCTATGAGTTGGACTCCACAGCACATAACAACCACCACCAACTTGATGATATTTATTGGTCCATTTGTGAGGATTTTTGTTTTCTTTACATTGAGGTGCACCCATAATTTACTGGGGTCTTTGATGTTCATCAATAAGTATTTTAGTCCTCTTCATTTTCTGCAAGCAAGGTTGTTGTTGTTGTTGTTAGTTGCCATCGAGTCGGAACTGACTCATAGCGACACTATGAACAGCAGAACGAAACACTGCCTGATCCTGGGCCAAACTCACTATTGTTGCCACGCTTGAGTCCATTGATGCTGCCACTTGGCTAATCCATCTCTTTAGAGGTCTTCCTCTTTTTCTCTGACCCTCCATCTTACCAAACATGATATCCTTCTCTAGCGACTGGTTCCTCCTGAAAATATGTCCGAAGATTGAGAGGCAAAGTTTGGCCATCCTGGTCTCCAAGGAGAACTTTGGATGCACATCTTCCAACACAGATCTGTTGTTCTTAGGCAGGCCATTGCACTTGCAATATTCTCCTCCAACACGATAACTCAAAAGCATTAATTCTTCTACGGTCTTCCTTATTCACTGTCCAGCTTTCTCATGTATATGAGCTTATTGAAAATATCATGGCTTGGGTCAGGTGCACCTTAGTCCTCAAGCTGACATCTTTGCTCTTCAACACTTTAAAAAGTTCTTGTGCAGCAGATTTGCCTATTGCAATACGTCATTTGATTTCTTGACTGCTGCTTCCATGAGTGTTGATAGTTGATCCAAGAAGAATGAAGTCTTTGACAACTTCAATCTTTTCTCCATTGATAAGAATGTTATTTATTGGTCTAGTGGTAAGGATTTTTGTTTTCTTTACATTGAGATGCAATCCATACTGAAGGCTGTGCTCTGTGATCTTCATCAGCAAATATTTTAAGTCCTCTTCACTTTCAGCAAACAAGGTTGCATCATCTGCATATTGCAGGTTGTTAATCAGTCTTCCTCCAATCCTAATGCCACATTTTTCTTCATATAACCCAGCTTCCCAGATTACTTGCTCAATATACAGGTTGAAAAAGTATGGTGAAAGAATACAACCCTGTTGCACACCTTTCTTAATTTTAAACTATTTAGTGTTTCCATGTTCTGTTAGAATAACTGCCTCTTGGTCCAGGTACAGATTCCTCATGAGCACAATGAAGTGTCCTGGAATACTCATATTTGGCAATGTTGTCCATAGATTGTCATGATCCACACAAGTTAAAGCCTTTGCGTAGTCAATAAACTTCAAAGTAGAGTTGACCATGATGACATGAATGAAGTAAAGCCCATGGGAGAAAAGCCTGTGGGACCTTCATTTGCTGATGGGGCACAACTCAAAATGAAGAGAAACAGCTGTAAACATCCATTGAAAGTCAGAACATAGAATGTAAGAAGTATGAATCTGAGAATATTGGAAGTTGTCAAAAATGAAGTGGAATGCATAATCATCAATATCTTAGGCATTAGTGAGCTGAAATGGACTGTTATTGCCATTTTGAATCTGACAAACACATGGTTTACTATGCTGGGAATGACAAATTTAAGAGGAATGGTGTTGCATGCATCATCAAAAAGAACATATCCAGATCAGTCATGAGGTACAATGCCGTCTGTGATAGGATAATACCCATGCGCCTACAAGGAAGTCGTTAATACCACTATTATTCAAATGTATGTACCAACCACTAAAGCCAGTGAGGATGAAATAGAAGAATTCTGCCAATTTCTTCAATCTGAAATTGATCAAGCAAGCAATCAAGATGTATTAATCATTACTGGTGATTGGAATTCAAAGGTAGGTTGGGAGCAAAGAAGAAGGATCAGTAGTTGGAAAATATGGCCTTGGTGATAGAAATGATGCTGGAGAATGCATGATAGAATTCTGCAAAACTAATGATTTGTTCATTTCAAATACCTTCTTTAAACAGCATAAGAGACGACTATACACATGGACCTCACCAGATGGAATACATAGATATCAAATGGACTAAATCTGCTGAAAGTGACGATGGAAAAGCTCTATATCATCAGTGAAAACAAGGCCAAGGGCAGACTGTGGAACAGTCTATCAATTACTCATATGCAAATTCAAACTTAAGCTGAAGAAAATGAAAACAAGCAAGGTTGTAGCACTTGCATATGGCAGGTTGTTCATCAGTTTTCCTCTAATCTTGATGTCCCATCCTTCTTCCTATAATACAACTTCTCAGGTTATTTGTTCAGATTAAAGATTGAATAAGTATGATGAAAAATACAACCCTGGCTCACACCTTTCCTAATTTTAAACCATTCACTGTTTGAACAACTTGACTCTTTGTCTATATATAGGTTCCTTATGAGTACATTTCAGTGCTACGGACTACTCATTCTCGATAATGTTATCCTTAGCTTGTCATGATCCACACAATTGAAAGGCTTTGCATAATCAATAAAGCACAGGTAACTATCTTTTTGGTATTCTCCGTTGTTAGCCAAGGCACATCTTATATCAGCAGTGATATCCCTTGTTCCATGTCCCCATCTGAATCTGGCCTGAGCCTCTGGACTGAGCTTCTTGTCAATGTACCATGGCAGCCATTTTTTAATTACCTTGAGCACAATCTTATTTGTCTGTGATGTTAATAATATTATCCGAAGAGTTCAACATTCTGTTAAGTCACCTCTCTTTGTAATGGGCACAAAATGGGTCTCTTGCAATCAATTGGCTGGTTAGCTGAATTCCAAATGTCTTGGTATAGATGGGTGAGTGCCTCCAGTGCTACATCAGTTTGCTGAAAGTTTTCAATATGTTTTCCATCAGTTCCTGGAACCTTGTTTTTTGCCTATGCCTTGGACTTCTTCCTTTAGTACCACTGGCTTTTGATCATATGCTACCTCTTGAAATGGTTGAACATCAGCCATTTCTTTTTGGTACAGTGACTCTGTGAATTCCTTGTTGTTGTTATGTGCCTTGAAGTCGGTTCCAACTCATAGTGACCCTATGCAGGGTTTCTGAGGCTGTAAATCCTTACATCTTCTTTTAATGCTTTCTGCATTATTCAATATTTAGCCCATAGAATTATTTAATATTGCAAGCCTAGGCTTGAATTTTTTTTGTCAGTTCCTTCAACTTGAGAAACGCTGGGCACATTCTTTTTCCCTTTCGGTTTTCTAACTCCAGGTCTTTGCACATTTCACTATAGTATTTGATTTTGCCTTCTCAAGCTGCCCTTTGAAATGTTCTATTCAGCTCTTTTACCACCTCATTTAAAAAATTTCTTTTAGCATCTCTAAGTGGGAGAGCAGGTTTCAGAGTCTCTTCAGACATCCATTTTGGTCTTTTTTCTGACTCCTTGTCTTCTTACTGTGTGATGTTCTTTTTTCTTCCTGTGTGATGTTCTTGATGTCAGTCATCCCACAACTCTTCCAGCATTTGGTCTCTAGTGTCTAATGAATCAAATCTGTTTTTGAGATGGTCTCCAAATTCAGGGAGTATATGTTCAAGATCACAGTTTGCCTCTTGTACTTATTTTAATTTTATTCAGCTTCAGCCTGAACTTGCATATGGGCAATTGAATGGTCTGTTCCACAGTCTACCCCTGACCTTGTTTTGTCTGATTATATGTAGATTTTCTGCCACCACTGATCTTATAAAATTCTTTCAGGTTATCTCTAGCATATTTTCTATCACCAAGTCCATATTTTTCATTTGTTGATCTTTCCTCTGTGTTCTCATCCTTTGCATTCTAATCACCAATAACTATTAATACACTTTGACTGGTAGAATTTTTCAATTTCATCTTCACTGGCTTTAGTGTTTGGTGTATACATTTGAATAAAAATTATATTAACTTTTCCTCCTTGTAGGTATGTGGATATTTTCCTATTACAGTCTGCATTGCACTTCAAGCTATATATTGGAATGTTCTTTTTGATGATGTATATGATGCCATTCTTCTTCAATTTGTCATCCCTGACATAGTAAACCACTTGATTGTCAGATTCTAAATGGCTAACACCAGTCCATTTCTGCTAATGAATGCCTAGGATATCGATGTGTATGCATTCAATTTCATTTCTGACAACTTCCAATTTTCCTAGGTTCAAACTTCATAAATCCGTTTTTATGTTTACAGCTGTTTCTCCTCATTTTAAGTTGTGTACAAGAAGCGAATGAAAGTTCTGGAAGCCTCACTCTATTCGAGTCACAATGGGCAACTCTATTTTAAGGAGGTAACTCTTTCCCACTCATATTTTGGGTACCTTCCAATGTGAGGGGCTCATCTTCTGGCACTATATTTGACAATATTTTAGTGCTCTTCATCATGTTTTAGTATTCAATATTCTGGTGCTGACATTTTTCCTCTGCTATTCATAAAGTTTTTAGTGATGAAATATTTGGAAATAGTCTGTCTCTCCTTCTTCCTAGTTTGTCTTACTCTGGAAGCTCAGCTTGTATCATGAATTTGGACTTCTAGCCTCATAAACAGTAAGAAAATAAATTTCTCCTTATTAAAGCCATCCACTTGTGTTATTTTTGCTATAAGTAATAAAAACAAAATAAGCAGAATGGGATAAATACAAAATGTTTTAGATTTCAATCCATTGCTCACTCAGTTATTTTGTGAAAATATGTTAACAGGATTTCTCGCTAGATGTCGGACTCAGAAGGCACACTTGCTAAACAGATCTTCTAAAACAGAGATATGAGAAACCAAATGAAACAGATATAGAGCCCTAAACTACAGATAGAAAATAGAGAAGTAGATTGAATATTGACTAAGAAAAGAAGCTGCAAAGGGATGGCAAGAAACAAGACAGATAGATGAACTGTTGGTTATACTGACTCAGCATGGCCATCTTGAACTTTTGTGAACTGCATTGAATCCAGATGGTGGCCTGACAGTGCAGATGCACAGCAGTGGCTGGTGATGGAAAAGATGTGATTTTCTCTTGTTCTTCATATTCTTCTGGTGACCACAGGCAAGGTCAGCCCTCACCCTCATTTACCTCCTGCATAACTTGCTCTTTCAGAGGTTGGAGTCATGCTGCTGTGAGTATGGTGCCAGGTAAACTACCCCTATATCTGAAAGCACATGAACTCTGCTTCTTCAGACCTATAGAATATGTAGAGACAGTTCCTGATGAGCCCTAGGTGAGCAGAAAGTGCTCCCTGAGGCTGAAAGAATTCCTTCTGGGAACAAAGTCCCTGACTTCATCATGGACTACTTTCAGATTAGGCACCCTTACCATAGATAACATATAGATCTACAGGAACTCCATCTAAGTTCAGATAAGTCACCCTCTCACCTCTTCCTCACCTGCCTCATGAGCTACTTGAGTGACAAGAGCTCTGCACAGTTTTTCCAGTCTGGTTCTGGTCCCTGCCCTAGTTCTATTTTTCTTTTTCTTCTTCTTTTTGTATTTCACTTTCTTGGGGTTTTTTTTAGCCTGCTTTTCTTTACTTTCTTCTTCATTTTTTGTTTCTTCTTCTTTTTTCCATCTCCTTCTTCTTTTTTTCTTTTTGATTCTCTTAACTATTTTTTTAACATTCTTTTTTTCTCCTCTTTTCCTAGTTTTATTTATTTTGATTTTCTTCTATTTGTCTTTCCCTGCTTTCTTTTTCTTTTTTAAATTATTATAATCTTTTTTATGATGCTGCCTAATGGATGCTTTCATTGTTCTCCTTTATTATTTTCTTTTTTGATTTTTTTTCCCCTCATGTGTGTATGTTTTTCTTTGTAACCCTCCCCCCTCCACCTCCATGAGACTGAAATCATGATCATACAACCCAGCCACAACCATATCTGCTGAAGCCTCACAAACTCTGCAGGAGCCAGTACCAACCTCTGTGCTAACTAATCAACAGCAGCCAACACCAGCCAAATCCACCTTGAACTATGTTGCCTGAACATGGGATGGAAAACTCTGCTTATGCTTTACTTTTTTAGTTACACCCACCAAGAAGCAGGTGGTGAGTGCCTAAGGAAAAATCAGCATAAAACATTAATTAAATACAAGTATAATGCACCACAATGTATCAAAGACAATAAGCAATTTTAGTTCACATGAAGAAGCAAGACAAATTAAATCAAGCAAGTGATTAAAATGTAGTCAGAAAATGTTTCTGAAGAAGAGGTATTGTAACTACTTGATAAACAATTCAAAATAATGATATTTAATTACCTTCATTGAATTGAAAGAAAGAGAAAGCTGCAGATGAAAGCAAGGAGAATACAGAAACAAAAAAACTTTATAAGAATTCAAGAAAACATTATAAGAACAAATGGATAACATAAATTAAAAACTCAAGGTTGCAAATAGAAATCCAGAGGTTTAATACTAGTATTTCAGAAATGAGTAATGCATTAAAGATCAAAGATATAGATTTGATTCGATGGAAGATTGACATAGTGAGCTTGAAGACAAATTTCTCAATACTAGTCTGCTAGAAGGAGCTCTGGTACCGTAGTGGTTACAAGTCGGGCTGCTAACCTTGAGGCCAGCAGTTGGAAACTTTAGCCATTCTGTGGGAGAAGAATGAGGCTTTCTGCTCCCATAGAGACGTACAGCCTTGGAAACCTTATAAAGGGTTGCTATAAGTAGGAATCATCTCCATGGTATACTCCACCACCAGTCTGCTAGATGCTAGAAGGATAGCAGTCAGATAAAAGGAGGGATCAAATCCAAAGAAAGCCTAGGATTTTATGTGGGATACCATCAAGAGCAATACATGTGATTGGAAATCCAAAACAGGAAGACACCAAAGGGGGAGGGGAGGGGAAAGCACAGAGAACTTGTCAAAGACTTGGAAAAAAACTTCTCTAACATTATGAAAGATGAAAAGATAAGCATTCAAGAAATTGATCAAACCAATAACAGGATGTTGTTAAGAGTTGTAAAGTCAGTTCTGACTCACAGTGACCCTGTATAAAGTTTCCAAGTAACAGCTGGTGGGTGTGAACCACTGACCTTTCAGTTAGCAGTCCAGTGCTTATTCTACAGCACCAAACCAGGACTATGCAAACAGGATAGAACCCCCTCAAATCACCATGATATACTATAATATCAAAACCAAACACACTGGAAGAATCCTTAGAGCAGATTGGTAAAAATGAAATTATTTACAAAGGAGAATCAGTGAGGCTCAGCTCTAATTTCTCATCCGAAAAAAAAAGAAAAAGAAAATGCAGGCAAGAAGGCAATGGAATGGTACATACAAAACTCTGAAAGAAAAAAATTGTCGACTAAGAATCATAGGCTGGTCAAAATTGTCCCTTAATTTATGATGGTGAAATTATGACACTTCCAGACAACCATAAATGAAAAGAATTTGTAAAAAAAAAAAAAACACCAACTTTACAAAAAATACTAAAAGGAGCTCTATGGACAGAGAACCAAAAACAGCAGACAACAACCTTAGATTAAAATCCATAGCAATACCACCCAAAAATAACTCAGATATAGACAAATCCAAAGTTAAAAAACAACAACAACAACTTTAAGATGGAAAATAGAGAGCCAGAGATATCAATTTATGATGAAGACAACCACAAAACAGAAATTGGAAATAGAGCAGCTACAGAACTTTCAAATAGCAAGGAAGCCAAGTAGATTTCTAGAGAAAATGGACTACTTTAATCTTGGGAAGAAATTAATAAATTTTAAAGTAATCTCAGGGAAAATTAATAAATCTTTTACCACAATCAGAATGTGGAAAATCATAGTTTTAGTAAACTTTAAAAAAACAGCAATGTAGAAAATGACAAGAAAACCCACAAACAAAATGAACTCAGCACAAAAAAATTATGAGGAACAAAACAAACCAGAAGCACCACACAATAAACTATTAACAATTACAAGAATAATAAAAAAAAATTATAGCAATCATGATATTCATACCTATCAATAATTATATTGAATGTACATGGATTAAGTGTACCAATCAAGAATCAAAGAGTAATAGACTGGATTGAAAACACAGGCTCTTTTCATATGCTGTCTCCAAGATATGTATATACCTTACAAACAGACAAAAAGTAGACTAAAACTTGAAAGATGGGAAAATTATACCAAATAAGTGGCCATCAAAAAGGAAGATGAGCAGCAATATTAATTTCTGATAAAATAGACTTTAAGGCAAAAAACTGCATAAACAAAGAAATACATTATATCATGATTAAAGAGTCAATTAAAGAGGACTTACCATAATAAATATCTATGCTCTCAATGAAAAAGCCTCAAAATACATAATCTAACAGAATTTAAGAAAGACATAGATAACTCTGCAATAATAGCAGGAGATTTCAATACACCACTTTCAATGGACAGAAATAGAAAGAAACTCAGCAAAGACACAGAAGAATTGAACAACACATCAACCAACTTGACCTCATAGAGTCATACACAGCACTACAACCAACAACAGCACAATATGCATTCTTTTCTAATGTACATGGAACATTTTCTAGAACAGACCATATGTTAGGCCACAATTTTAAAACACTGAAATCTGTCTTCTCAGATCACAAAGCTATAAAATTTGAAACCAACTATAGGAGGTTCGGGAGGTGGGAGGGAGGGAATCAAATACATGGAATGTGAGTAACTTTGCTTAAAAACTACTGGGTAATAGAAGAAATAGGAGTCCTGGAGTGGTGCTCAAAATACATAAACTAACAGAATAGTTCAGTAGGATAAGCACTGAACTGCTAGACACAAGTTTAGTGTTTCAAACCCACCAGCCACTCCTCAGAAATACTATACAGGGTCACTATGAATCGCAACCAACTTGATAGCACTTAACAGCAATAGATGAAATAAAAGTGAAATAAATTCCCTAAACAATAAAATAACAAAAACATAACATACCAAAACCTTTGGGTCACAGCAAAAGCAGTGCTCACAGGGCAATTTATAGTGATAAGAAGAAAACCACAATCAGCACCTTAACCCAACAACTTTAACAATTAGAAAAAAAAAAACAGCAAAGTAAATTTACGAAAAGCAGAAGAAAAGAAATAATAAGCAGTTAGAGCAGAAATAAATGTAAGATAAAATTTAAAAAAACAACAATAAAATCAACAAGAAGTTGGTTCTTTGAAAGGATTAATAAAATAGACAAGCCACTGGCAAATCTAACAAAGGAAAATAAAATGCAAATAACACAAAGAAGAAATGAAATTGGTGACATTAGAACAGTACAAACAGAAATATAAAGAAAAATAGTAGAATTCTATGAAGACCTGTACTACAAAAATTTTTTTTGAAAATTTCAAAGAAACGGGACCAATTTCTAGAACACACTACCTACCTAAATT
>NW_006408606.1:11540013-11541108 GCF_000296735.1 Chrysochloris asiatica | reverse complement strand
CACCCAATAGGGGAGAAAAAAAACAAACAAGAAACTATATATATAATTGCTGATCACCAGGATGTGTGGGATGAGAGGAGGAGAGGGCGGGATGGGAAGATAGTGCACTGGGTAGGGAATAGACACAGGAAAGCCTGGGGGATGGATGTGTGTGGGTGGTCGGCAACACACAAGAAGGGGGAGGTGAATAGAAGAACAAGGCAGATGGGAGAACAACGAGGCAGGTTCCCATGCGCTAAGTGGGACAGAGGTAAATGATGATGTATGCACAACCTTGGAATAGCAGGACTTCGGGATACAGGGAATCAGGCATGGTTTGAAAGGGCAAAAGAGGGGAATAATATTTAGATGCTTGGCTTTCTTTTGAATCTTGGTTTCCCTTGCCTACCATTGTGAAATAGACACTTGAAGGGTGGGGGTAAGGAGAAGGAATAGCCAGAGACATCATAATAGAAAGCTTGTAAGTCCCTCTTCAGCCTATAACTGATTGGAATACCTTAAAGGGGGCTAGAAATTGCCCAGTGAAAGAGACCTCCTATGGAGCTTTTGCATTGCATAAGACCATAGGTGGAAACCAGAATCCCATCCAGAATTGTCTGAGGTGGGAAATTTCCACTGGAAAGGATGAGTAGACCAGCCTAGAGCACCTAGAAGAACAGAACATACTTTGTGAAGAAAGACCAGCAGAAAAAATCAGAAACAATAATGGCAGTATGATTGATTCCTACAAGAACAAGTAAGCTGTTCACCCGGGAGCCATCAAGGCAAGTGGTCGGGTCCCCTCAGAGAAAAGTCACTTCCAAGACTAAGACTTGTCGAGTTCCTATGTCGGGGTCCTGCCTCGACAAGGAAGTGTGGGTGTCACGAAGAAGGGAGATCCCGGTTGCGAAAGTGATAGAGAAAGAGAGAGATGAAATATATACAAAAAAGACAGACACACAGATATGATGCAAGCTGGCAGGTGGACAGATCTGCAAACATTTTGCCTAGCATTGCACAGCATTGCCTGCAGAACTCACTTCACCTCAGCCTTTTATTCTCTTTTTTAGGGAGGGATTTGTTACAAAGGAAGGATGTAATTCACTCAGGGAGGAT
>NW_006408606.1:11535999-11538649 GCF_000296735.1 Chrysochloris asiatica | reverse complement strand
GGGGGGGAGGGGGCAGGGATGGAGGGCCTGTGGGGTGTATCTTTTGGTCATTTGATGATGCATGGAGGGGATTGTAATCATTGCAATGAAATGAAATACGGTAAGATGAATGTAAAACTGATGCTTTTCCATGTAAAGCCACATAATTCACAACAACAACTTAAAAACATGCCAAGAAAACCCATCCATACTGGGCTTTTCCCTCAAAGCATCAGATCTGATTTTCTGGTTATAACAGCATTAGAAAATCCTCCTGTGTGTTTTTGAAAAATGTAAAACAAACAATAAAGAAATTATTTTCCAAATCAAAATCGAATGCCATCTTAAATCACTCCATCATTGGTTTGTGCTTTTTTTTGGTATGAATCTTCTGGTTCTCTGCTGTTCTCTCGTATAAGGTAGTATTCAAATGGCTGCCATGACTCAATAAAAGCCAATTCCTTGATACTAAAATCCAACACTTCTGTGCAAATCATGCCTTCTGGCAGTCATATTCGAAACAAAAGGCTATGTTTCTACATGTGCACCGTGGCAATCCAAATTCTAGCCACTGTTGTAGAGATACACAAGAATGAAATTCATTTTTGACATTTATGTGGAACATAAAGCTGTTTTGAAAATGCTGCAGCGAATACTTTAGCCCATTTCTGAGAGAGGTAATAATGGATGTGCCCTGGAAGGTCAAGTCTCTTTCTATGTCAGTTCATGAGAGACTGAAGATTTACCTCAGATGGCTCTGTGTTTCAAGTTTGATAAATGAGGATAACTGTCCAGGGTCATCTATTCTTTACTTGACAGGGAAATGATGCTTCTATAGAAACCAGGCAGGCATTAGGTGGGAGGGAAACAAGTGGGGAAAGCAGTTAGTGCTAACAAAAGACTTTAGAGGCTGTTGTGCATGCCAGTAGCATGGGAAGACCTCCAAATAACAAAGCTTTCTTAATATCTCCCACCATTCTCCAGCTGGGTGCTGTCCTGAGACACCACATTGGAGGTCCCTTTCTTTATTAAGGTTGATACTGTTTATTTTTTTCATTAGTTGGGGATCATATATACAAATGAAATGCTACTTGACCCTACATCATTCTCATGATTGGGTGTGGGTTGGATTGCTGTGATACATCAAGTTTTCATTGGCTGATTTTCAGAAGTAAGTCATCAGGTTTTTCTTTGTAATATGTCTTATTCACGAAGCACTTCTGAAACCACGGGTTCAAACTGGTTCATTCTGGTTTTACCCTGTGTACAGTGAATTATGCCTCTTCTATCATAGTCTTTTTAACTCCCACTAAACGACTGGGTGGCACTTAACAACAACAACAACAAACGACTGGGTAAGGCATGCAAATAAGATATATGAGACTCTAATGCAGTGGTTAGTTTTAAAAGGAACCATCTCAGGAGAAGAGACAGACTATCCCAGGATCATAAAGAAAGAAAAATCTAAAGCAGCAGCAGCAGATGGAGCGTCTCGAAGACACAGAGCAGCAATCATCCCAGCCCATGGTCTGAGAAAAGCTGAGTGCCTTCTGGCAGGAGGCTAATTTATAGAATGTATCCATTGGATATTTAGAGATAGCATTAATGGAACGTTTCAGTAGTTGTAAATATGGCCTTGGTTATAGAAATGATGCATGATTGAATTTTGCAAGACCAATGACTTCTTCATTGCAAATATCTTTTTAAAACAACATAAAAGATGACTATACACATGGACGTAACCAGAAGGAATACAAAGAAATCAAATTGACTACTCTGTGGAAAGAGATGGTAGAAAAGCTTCCATATCATCAGCCCAAACAAGGTGAGGAGCAAACTGTGGAACAAACCATCAATTGCTCATATACAAATTCAGGCTGAAGCTGAAGAAACTTAAAACAAGTCCACAAAAGCCAAAATGACCTTGAACATATCCCACCTGAATTTAGAGATCATCTGAAGAACAGATTTGATGCATTATACAATAAAGACCAAAAACCAGAAGAGTTGTGGAATGACATCAAGAACATCATACAGGAAGAAAGCAAAAGTTCATTAAGAAGAAAGAAGTAAAAGAACAAAATGAAAAAGCTCAGAAACTTGCTCTCTAGTGTAGAAATGCTAAAGCAAATGCAAGAAATGGTATTGAATGGAGTTGAATAGAGGCAACCTGAGGGCACAGAGATATTGGGGAAGGAAGAAGGTAGAAACATTGTGGGCTGGTACTAGCCACCCTAACCTCCTCATCCTGGTTGTCATCGCAGCCACAGCCAAAGTCATTGGGAGCCTTTAGTTTGTGAGTGTTAGTTGTAAACCACCGCTTACTCTCCAGCCTCTGTTCCACTGGCTTTTCTTTTGCCTCCACTGCCAACTCAAGGGTCAGGCAGGCAACTCACCCTTCCATGGCATACACTGTCCTGAGGGCCTGTTCCATGGAGGATGTGAAGTTGGAGTTCCCTTCCCTTCCACAGTGCAAAGAAGATGCCGAAGAGTGGACCTATCCTATAAAGTGAGAGATGTAGGAAATTTTACCTGGATTGTTTTTAGGCCCATATTCTTCTATGGAAAGCAAGCTACCTATACTAAAGAAACACGGAATAACCCACATAATATACATAAGACAAAATATTGAAGCAAACTTTATTAAACCAAACATTCAACAATTATTTAG
>NW_006408606.1:11534838-11535878 GCF_000296735.1 Chrysochloris asiatica | reverse complement strand
ATATCTCAATAAATTAAAGAGTTTATTGATGGAAGCTTACAAACTGGAGGAAAAGTTCTCGTCCATGTCAATGTAGGGATCTCCAGGGGGTGATGCCTTGTTATTGAATAAATAATGAAAACATTTGGAATGAAGTATAGAGAGGCATTTGCTTATGTTCAAGAAAGGAGATTTTTTTATTAATCCTAATGCTGGATTTTTATATCAATTTCAGGAATATGAAGACATCTACTTAGCAAAATTAATAGTACAGATGATGTCACCAACACAGATCTGTTCATTCTGGTACCACAGGTAAGGATTTTTTCTTTTTGGAGAAAATTAAAAGAGAAAGAAGATGGTATGAACAGGGAGTGCTGCTTGTGCTCAGTACAAATTTCACTTGTTGTTGTGTCAAGTCTGTTCTAAATCATAGTGACCCTGTAAGTGGTTTCCAAGGAGCAGCTGAAAAAGATGCTTCACTGATGACCAATTCTCCCCCACATCTACATGTAATCAATTCTCACGCACATCTACATGCAGCACAGACCCTAGTCTTTGGGAGTTTGAAGCTTTGTAGTTGGGAGCCACACCAGTATGAGGTTAGGGCTCAGCTGCACTGCTTTGGTGTGCCACATTGGTGATTGGATTCAGTTCTAGACTTACAAAACTGGCAGAGCTACCAGGCCAGCATTTAGCCAGTCACGCTGCCCCTTGCTTCCCCATGGTTCTAATAGACACTGAAACCTGCTTCATCAAGAGCCTTCACAAACAACTTTCAGATTGAATGCCCTTAACACAGATAATACTGAGGTCCAGAAGAGCACTATCTACAGCTAGAAACTCTGCTGACATCTCTCTTAAACAGCCAACTTGTGAACTCTTTCAATTGCAAGAGCCTGCCAGTGATTTCTCCCCTCAGTGCATCAACTACAGTTTGTTTTTACAAATACCACAGCCTTACAATGCATTTCTCAAGCTGGGGGAACTGAAGAAAAAATTCAAGCCTCGACTTTCATTATTGAAGGATTCTCTGGGCAAATTATTGAATGATGCAGAGG
>NW_006408606.1:11531135-11532873 GCF_000296735.1 Chrysochloris asiatica | reverse complement strand
TCAGAAAGAGACAAGCACAGAGAAAATTGTTGAATAGTTATTGGAAGAAAAATTCCCTAACATTATGAAAGATCAGAATTTAAGCCTACAAGAAGGTGAATGAACCCCAAACAAGATAGAGCCCAAAAGAAAATCACCAAGACACATCATAATCAAACTTTCCAAAATCAAAGACAAGGAAAGAATACTGAGAGTAGCTCAGGAAAAACAAAAAGTTACCTACAAAGAAGTACCAATAAGACTACGCTCTGATTTCTCAGCAGAAACCATGCAGGCAAGAAGCCAATTGAATGTCATATACCAAACTCTGAAAGACAAAGATTGCCAACCAAGAATCATATATATAGCAAAGCTGTCCCTCAAATTTGATAGCAGTCTTAGGACATTTTTTGATAAATAGGAATTGAAAGAATCTGTAATACCCAGAGCAAGTAAAAGGCTGTTGTATCGAACAAAAAAGAGTAACAGCAGACATATATAACAACACCACCCAGAACTCAACCCAGATATGTTGTTGTTAAGTACTGTTGAATCTGTTCTGACTCATAGCAACATTGTATAGAGTTTCCAAGGAGTACCTGGTGGGATTGAACTGCTAACCTTGTGGTTCACAATCCCGTGCTGATCTTACAGCACCACAGAAGGATTTAAAGTTAAAACAACAACAACAACAACAACAAACTACAAACCTGAAAATGGGAACTAGAGATTACAATGTATAATGAAGTTGTCAACTACAAAGCAAAAAGAGGGAATCGTGTGGATACAGAATTTCCAACTGGCAAGGAAATGAAGTAGTATATTTTAAGATAAAGCAGACTGTTTTAAGCAGGGAAAAAATTAATAAATTACAGGGTAACCTCAAAGAAAAAGAATATACCTGCACATCAAAATAAAGGGAAAAGAAGGAGTAAAATCAGAATTATTTAATAAACATTAACACAAAAGAAATAAAAATTAAAAGAAAACCTACAAACAAAATGAACTGAACATAGAAAATTATGTGGAACTAGTAATCCAACAGCACCACAAAGAAACACACAGAATATAGCAACGATCAATTCCTGCTTATTGATCATTATACTGCAAATGGTTTACATGTTCCAGTCAGGAGACATAAACAGCAGGATGGATAAAAAGACAGAATCCTTCAATATGCGGTCTATAAGACATCAAAAATATGGAGACAGCCTAAATGCCTATCAACAAAAGAATGGCTAAACAACTTTAGTACATATACACAATGCAATACTACAAACATTGACTAATGATGAACCCATGAAACACTTCACAACGTGGTTGAACACAGAGGACATTATGCTGAGTGAAATTAAGTCAATCCCCAAAGGATAAACATTGTAGGAGACCAACAATGTGAAAAGTTAAAAAAAAAAAAGTGTTCTTGATGAAAGAAACAATCTATTACAGTTACAGTGGGGGAAGAGAGGGAAAATTATTCATGTGTAACAGGGCAGACAATATATAAAAAGAGGAAGATAAGCAGAGGAAAGATGAAGCTATTGGGAGAAAAGTGAATAGAGGTAAATGTTGTTAACTGTTGGTACATGTAATGTAATGAAGCAAAGCATGTTTTATTAAATGTAAACTTCATTCAGCTCACAATAAAAGGTTTTTTTTAAAAAAAAGTTGAAAAGAAAATTTCTAAAAGCAGCTCGAGAAGACAAAGTCAACTATTATAATGAAATGTGCAAAGCCCTGGAATTAGAAAACCAAAAAG
>NW_006408606.1:11527077-11529705 GCF_000296735.1 Chrysochloris asiatica | reverse complement strand
ATTCTTCTTCTATAAAGATCTCTTCCTTAAAAAGGGTAATAAAAGACTGGGGTAGAGATAGTTCTGCGTGCATTCTTGGCAGCAGGACTATCTGCCTGTCAGCTTGTATCCACTCTGGTCTCCAATTGTTTCTTTCTCTCTCGCCCCTCCAGACATCCCACCTAGAGTTAGTTTTGAGTTCAATGTCTGCCACCGAACAGTCTGTCTGGCAGCTTGCATCAAACCTGTGTGTCTATCTTCTTTGTGTCTGTTTTCTCTGTCTTCTTTGTGTCTGTTTTTTCTCTCTCTCTCTCGTTGCCAGACACCCCACCTTCGTGTACTCACCCCCTTGTCGAGGCCAGACCCCGACACTTGGCTAAAGAAGAGAATATCAGAAAGTTGCTTACCTGTACTTTATTGACTATGCAAAGTCTTTTGATTGTGTGGATCATGACAAGCTATGGACAGAGTTGTGGAGAATGAATTTTCTGGAACACTTAATTATGCTTGTGAGGAACTTGTACATAGACAAAGAGGCAGTCGTTCTAACAGAACAAGGGAACACTGAATGGTTTAAAATTGGGAAAGGTGTATGACAGGGTTGCGTTCTTTCACCATATTTATTCAATTTGTATGTTGAGCATATAATTTGAGAACCTGGATAATATGAAAAAAAACGTAGCATCAGGATTGTAAGAAGACACATTACCAACCCGTGATATGCAGATGATACAACATAGCTTCCTGAAAGTGAAGAAGACTTAAAGTACTTATTGATGAAATTCAAAGAACACAGCCTTCAGTATAAGTTTCACTTCAAAGTAAAGAAATCAAAATTCCTCACCACTGGACCAATAAACAACATCCGTATAAATGCAGAAAAGATTGATGTTGTCAAAGACTTCATTTTGCTTGGATCAACTATCAACACTAATGGATGTAGTGGTCAAGAAATCAAAGAAAATATTGTATTAGGCAAATATGCAGCACAAGACATCTTGAAAGTGTTGAAGAGCAAAGATGTCAGTTTGAGGACTAAGGTGCACTTGACCCAAGCCATGGTATTTTCAATAACCTTATATTCATGTGAAAGTTGGGCAGTGAATAAAAAAGACCATAGAAGAATTGTTGCATTTGAGCTTTGGTGTTGGAGGAGACTGTTAAAATTACATGGACTACTAAAAGAACAAACCAATTTGTGTTGGAAGAAGTGTACAGCCAGAGTGTTCCCTGGAAGCCAGGATGGCCAGACTTCATCTCTCATACTTCAGACAAATTGTCAGAAGGTACCAGTCCCTGAAGAAGGATATCATGTTTGGTAAAATGGAATGTCAGAGAAAAAGAGAAAGACCCCCCAATGTGATGGATTAACACAGTTGCAGCATTAATGAGCTCAAATATAACAATGATTGTGAAGTTGGCATAGTACTGGGAAGTGTTTCATTGTGTTGTGCATAGTGTTGCTATGAGTTGGTACTGACTCAGTGGCACCTAACAACAACACCAAAATGGAAGGTCAGGGGAAAAGATGACGACCCCCAACAAGATGGATTGTCACATTGGCAGCAGAAATGGGCTCAAGCTTAACAAGGATTGTGAGGATGGTGCAGGACTGGGCAATTTTTCATTCTGTTGTGTATAAGGTCACAGTAAGTTGGAATAAACTCCGTGGCACCTAACAACAACAGCAGCATTATTCTTTAGGTCCCTCAACCAGATAATGAGTGCATGAATTCAATTGTATGATGAATTATAGCTTGTTTGTTTGTTTTTAGCACTGAATTGGGTGAAGGTTTATGGAAAAGACCATTTTTACATTAAAAAATCATATACTTCACTTCATTTCAGTAATTACAATCCACTCTGTGTAGTGTTATTTATCCCACTGCCTCCCCGTATTCTTGTTTCTATTCCACTTTCCTTCTTAACCTTTCTGAATTTTGTCCTTCGGTAAATACTGGCCTGTTGATCTTTGATGGTTGGCCATTCCATGGTGTTCATAACTCACTAGTGTTGTTATCTCCCTCTATACCTGTTTATTGCTTAGCTGAAAATTGAGACATGAGGCTGAATTCAGGTCTAGAATGGATTAGTAGCAGAAGACAGTAGTCTAGGGTTCCTCTAGTGACTTTCTGACCAGTAAGCCTGGTATTTTATTTTATTTTTTGTATTATTTTGAGGTTTGTTCCACCATTTCTCTCACTTTATTTAGAACATTCTAATGTGATCCCTTCCAGAACAGTAGGTATTGGTAGCTGAGCAGCACCTAATTCTTCTGGTCTCTGTGTTGTGAAGATTTAAGTCATGTGTTCGATTAGTCTACTATACTACTTAATTTCAAGCCTTTTCAATTTTCAACAGTCTTCTTTCCTCCACACAAGAAGAGACCAATAGATACATCTTAGTTACTGTCCCCTCCCTCCTATCCTTGATAACCATCAAATAATTATTCTTTAAGTATGGAATATTGCTTTAACTTTTTCAGTAATGATCTTAGGCAATATTTATCATTTTGTGCCTGATTTATTTCACTCAGCATTATTTCCTAAAGGTTGATCCATGCTATGAGGTATTTTGCAGATTCATTGTTATTCTTCAAGGTAGCTTAGTATCCCATTGTGTGTATGTACCAAGTTTGCTTATCCATTC
>NW_006408606.1:11521293-11526357 GCF_000296735.1 Chrysochloris asiatica | reverse complement strand
TTTTTCCATTGATGATCTTTATAGTTCTGGGATTTACATATAGATCTTTAATCCATTTGAGTTAGTTTTTATTTATGGTGTGAGATATGGTTCTTGTTTCATTCATTTGCCAAATGATTTCCAGTTTTGCTGGCACTATTTGTTGAAGAGACTATCTTTTTCACATTTAATGTATTTTGGTCCTTTGTCAAAGATCAGTTGACTGTATGTGGATGAATTTACATATTTTCCTCGATCTTTCTGTGGAACATTTGGATACACCTCAATGTCATTCTCCTAAATTCCTTTCAGACAATTCTAAAGCTTCTCACACTCTAATGCCATTCCTAGCTCTTCTCGGTTGCTTTTTTGTGCTACTCTGTCTTGTTTCTGCACATGAGCAGACATTTTCTGCTGCTTTTTAGATATTGTGGTGGCATTATATGTATTAATTAGAAGAATGTATGATGGTGTATTCTTTAACACTCTTCAGTTACCTCCTGGTAGGTGTGATCAGAAGATGGGCTTCTCTGTTCACTGCTCTTATAGCTCAATCCAGATTGTTTTCAGCAGGTGTTGGTTTTAGTTGCTGCTCTGGTGTATGGCATCTAGTATTGGCTCTTGCTCAGTTGGTGGTGTTTTAGAGGGTGCAATTATAGCCTGGCTGTATGGAATAGTTTCTGTCTCTTGGTGCAGGTGAGTCACGAAGGAAAAGTGCTCCCACAAAATAGAAGAAAGGCCAAAAATCAAACTAAAAACCAAAGTTGAATGCCATAAAATCTCAGGGGGAAAAAGATATATACATAGATAGATAGAAATTCCTTCCTCCCAAAACAAAAACCAAAGAAAAGAAAAATTAGCCCCTGCCCCCTCAAAACAAAACATAAAACAAGGAAAAGAAGGAAAAAGAAACCACAGGAAAATATGAGTAACTCTTTAGCATTACCTAATGAACTCTTAGAGTCCTGGTACAGCACTGTGGGTTAATGTGTTAGGCTGCAAAGTCAGTTTGAACTGCAAGGTCAGCTGTTTAGGCTCACCAGCTGCTCCTTGAAAACCCTATGCAGGGTTGCTATGGGTTAGAACCAACTCTATGTTACTTAACAACAACAACAACAATGAACTCTTGGAGTCCTGGTGTGGCACTAAAGGATAATGCACTGGACCTTAAGGTCAGTTTGAAATTCAAGATTGATGCTTCAAACCCATGAGCTACTCCTTGGGAATCCTATACAGAGTTGCTGAGTCAGAACCCACTTGAAGGCACTTAACAACAGTGGACTCTTGTTTCAAAGCCAACTGAGAAATTTCATGATGTTCCCTCTCTGCCAACATGATCTAACAGAGGCCTTCTTTATTTTCCTCCCCTCAAGTCCATTTAGCTGTTTCTCCTAATGTGAACCAGACCAGGGACAGCCAGATCTGCTATGGTAGAGAATCCTGAAGCAGTTTCTCCCTGTTGTCCCCTTCCTGTGTCCAGTGATCTGCACAGACAGATCCTCCCCCATGCAGCCCAAATCAGTGTGATTCCTTCGGCATGTTGCAAAACATTGTGGGAAACATAGAACTCTTTAACATTTGCACTCCTCCCTTTGTTTTCTCTTTTCTTCATAATTCTTCTACCAACCTCCCTCTTGTTGTATATTGTATTCCCCATCACCCAAATTAACACATGATTACCTTGTAGCCCATGAATTAATCTTCCTTTCCTCCCACCTTTGGTAAGCTTCAAAGAATGTTTCTTTTAGCATGACAACATTTTCTTGACTTTTACAATACTGGTCTTATCAATATTTGTTCTTCTGTGATTGACTAAATTCACTCAGCATAATGTCCTCCAGGTTCATCCATGTTATGAGATGTTTCACAAAATCATAGTTATTCTTTAGCATTGGATAGTATTCCATTGTGAGTATGTACCAAAATCTTTTTATCCATTCTTCCACTGATGGTCACTGAGGATCTCTTTATCTTTTTGCTGTTGTCAGGAGTGCTGTGATGAGCATGAAATTACCTGTATCTATTCATGTCAATAAGGAGCTCTGGTAGCATAGTGGTTACGAATCGGGCTGCAAACCTTAAGGTCAGCGGTTCGAAACTACCAGCAGCTCCACGGGAGAAAGATGAGGCTTTCTGCTCCCGTAAAGATTTACACCCTCGGAAACCCTGTACAGGGTCGCTATGGGTCAGAACCGACTCGACGGCACTTAACAACAACAACAACAACAACATTCATGTCAATTAATACTTTGTACATGAATGAATGAATATGAAGTATGAATCTAGGAAAATTTGAAGTTGTCAAAAATGAAATTAAATACACATTAATATCCTAAGAATTAGTGAGCTGAAATGGACTGGGTTTGGCCATTTTGAAGCTGACAGTCACATGGATTACTATGCCAGGAATGACAAAATTAAGAGGAATGGTCTCACAGTCATCATCAAAAAGAATATATCAAGACCTGTCTTTAAATACGATGCTGTCTGTGACAGGATAATATCGATGTGTCTACAGGGAAGACCAGTTAATACCACTATTATTCAAATTTATGCACCAACCACTAAAATCAGTGAAGATGAAATTGAAGAATACTACCAACTTCTTCTGCCTGAAATTGATCAAACATGCAATCATGATGTGTTGATAATTACTGATGACTGGAATGCAAAGGTTGGAAACAAAGAGAAGGACCAGTAGTTGGAAAATATGCTCTTGGTGATACACATGTTGCTGGATATTGCATGATGGAATTTTGTAAGACCAATGACTTATTCAATGCAACTTTTTAAAAAATAACATAAAAGACAACTAACTATACATATGGACATCACAAGATGGAATACACAGATATCAAATTGACCACATCTGTTGAAAGAGTCAGTGGAAAAGCTCCATATCATTAGCCAAAACAAGGGCAGGAGCAGTCTATGGAACAAACCCATCAATTACTCATGTGAAAGTTAAGACTGAAGTTGAAGAACATTAAAACAAGTATATGAGAGATAAAATATGACCTTAAATACATTCCACCTGAATTTAGAGATCATCTGAAGAATATTTTGATTAATTAGACACAAACAACTGAATTCCAGAAGAGATGTGGAATGACATAAAGAACATTATACAAGAAGAAAGCAAAATGTTATGAAGAAGACAAGAAAGCAGGAGAAGACCAAAATGGATGTCAGAAGAGACTCTGAAACTTGCTGTCTAGCCTACAGATGCTAATGCAAATGGAGGAAATGAGGAAGTAAAAGAGTTGAATAGAAAATTTCAAAAGGCAACTTAGAAAACAAAGTCAACCATTATAATGAAATGTGCAAAGACCTGGAGTTAGAAAACCAAAAGGGAAGAAAACACTCAGCCTTCCTCAAGCTAAAGGAACTAAAGAAAAAATTCAAGCCTAGACTTGCAATATTGAGGGATTCTATGGGCAAAATATTGAATGATGCAGTAAGCACCAAAATAAGATAGAGGGAATATGCAGAGCCACTGTACCAGAAAGAGATGGTTGGTGTTCAACCATCTCAAGAGGTAGCGTATGATCAAGAACCAATCGTCGTGAATGAAGAAGTCCAAGGTGCATTTAAGGCATTCACAAATAATAAGACTCTTGGAATTGATGGAATGCAAACAGAACTCTTCCAACACACTGATGTAGCACTGGAGGCACAAAGTAATTTATGCCAAGAATCTTGGAAGGAAGACAACTAGAGGGTCAACTGATTTGAAGAGATCCATATTTTTGCCCATTCCAAAGAGAGATGACCCAACGGAATGTGGAATCATTGGATAATATCATTACTATCCCATGCAATCAAAATCCCAAAGATAATTAAAAAACGGCTGGAACTGTACATTGGCAGAAAAAAATTCCAGAGGTTCATGCCACATTCAGAAGAGTACGTAGAAAGAGAGATATCACTGCTGACATCAGATGGATCTTGGCTGAAAGCAGAGAATACCACAGAGATGTTTACCTGTGCTTCATTGACTACCCAAAGGCTTTTGATTGTGTGAATCATGGCAAGCTATGGACAGCATTACAGAGAACTAGTATTCTAGAACTCTTAATTGTGCTCTTGAGTAACCTATCCATAGACAAACTACATAGCAGTTATTCAAACACAACTATAGAACACTGAATGGTTTAAAATAGCCACAGTGTGCACCATACTTATTCAATCTGTATGCTGAGCAAATAATCCTAGAAGTTGGATTATATCAAGGAAAACCTGGCATCAAGATATGAGGAAGACTCATTAACAATCTGTGATATGCAGTCGATAAACCTTGTTTTGTTTTGTTTTAGCATGAGTGAGGTTTTCTTTATTCAATTTAGCAAAATTGGGTGCCCAAACCAGTAGACACCGGCAAATGTACCGTATGGCCGGCCCGAAAACAGTTTTATTCCTCTTTCTTGAAAAAACCACTCCTCCAGTTCCCCATATTGTTGTTAAGTGCCGTGGAGATGATTATATATAGCTCTGGTAGTGTAGTGGTTACGAATCGGGCTGTGAACCTCAAGATCAGCAGTTCGAAACTACCAGCTGTTCCGCAGGAGAAAGATGAGGCTTTCTGCTTCCATAAGGATTTACAGCCTTGGAAACCCTGTACAGGGTCGCTATGAATCGGAACTAACTCCATGGCACTTGATAACAACACAACACCGTGTATGTATATACATGCTGTTGTGTTATTATCAAGTGCCATTGATTTGGTTCTGACTTATAGAAACCCTGTGTAGGCTTTCTAAGGAGCATCTGATGGGTTTGAACAGCTAACCTTGCAGTTAGCAGTCCTGTGCTTATCTTATAGCACCACACAAGGGCTCTGTCTGGTCTGTCTGTCTGTCTCTATCTATCTATTTATATATATGGAGAAAGATGAGGTTTTCTGCTCCTGAGAAGATGCAAAGCCTCAGAAACCCTATATAGGGTCATTGTAAGTTGGAAACAACTTCATGGCACTAAAGACAAACTTGTTGTTGTTGTTGTCAGGTGCCATAGAGTCGGAACCGACTCATAGCGACCCCATGCACAGCAGAACGAAACAATGCTCGATCCTGGGCCAACCTCACC
>NW_006408606.1:11511107-11518418 GCF_000296735.1 Chrysochloris asiatica | reverse complement strand
CTGAAACCTTTCCACCATGGATGACCCTGCTGGTTATTTAAAACACCGGTGGCATAGCCCTCAGAATCACAGCAACTCAAACCACCACAGCACGACAGACAGATGAGTGGTGGCCGTTAATAAACACTTAAAAATATGTAGATAACAAGTTGGAAAATGTAAAGAAGTAAAAGTATTTTCTTGTTGTTATGGATTGAATTGTGTCTCCTAAAAATATGTACTGAAATCCAAGCCCCTATACTTTTGGGGGAATCGTAGTGTGGCAATGTAGGATAAGCACTGAACTGCAAGGTCAGTTTAAATTGCCTAGTCAGCTGTTCAAACTCATGAGTCTCTCCTTGGAAAAACTATACAGGGTCGCTATATATCAAAACTGACTCGACAGCACTTAACCACAACACCTATCTCTGTATATGATCCTTTTTGAAAATAGATTTTTTTATGTTAATTAGGTTAGACTCAGTATGGTGGGTTCTAAACCTAATCACTTCTAACATAAAAAAACACAGAATAGATGCAGAGACTACAAGGAAGAAAGGTTCCTTGTGAAGATTTTCTAAAAGCAAAGAAACACCTAGGAACCAAGGATGTCCACGGCTATGGGCAAGAAAGGAATTGATATGGTCAAGTCCTTATTGGAACTTTTAGCCTCCAGAACCATGAGAAAATAGATTCATTGTCTTTAAAGTCACCCACTTTTGGTATTTCTGTTATTGCAGCACAGGAAAACTGAGACACTCCAAACCATCACTTTTATTATTGAAATAACTATCAGACTATCACTTTAACCATTTAGACTCAAGTTTATACTTTCAAAGTTTTTAATGATTTAAAATACATTTTTAAAATGATGAGAACCAGGTCAAAATTTGCTAAAAAATAAAATGTGCTTATTAATGAATAAATCAAATGCAGGCAATTTGATAGAAAAAAGGATTCAAGAAATAGCCTCTGTCACTTGCAGCATGACCCGAGACAACCTAATTCATCGCTATGTGTTTCTGTAGCTTTAAAGTGTGGATGTTTGACTGAATCAGCTGTTAGAGCACTTCCGGAATGAATTACTTTGCATTATTGCTTTATGTCGTTGAACCAGTTCTGACTCATAGTAGCTGCATAAAATAGATTAGGCTTTCTCCACAGTGTTTCCTAGTCTGTAATTTTTATGGGAGCAGATTGTTGCTGTTAAGTGTGTTGATGTTAGTTCCAATTCATAGCTATCCTGTGCATTGTTTCTGAGAAGCAGCTGGTGGGTTTTAACTGTTGATCTTGTGGTTAGCAGCCCAGTGCTTATCCTACAGTACCATACCAGAACTTCATATTATAGGGTCTTTTTGCTCAGGAGGTATCTGGTGAGTTTGAAATGCTTACGTTTTTAGTTAGTGCTTTATCATTGTACCACCAGGGCTGTTTAGGGTTAATTATATTGGTCTCTATCTCTGTGATTCTATTGTTGTTGTTGTTGTTAAGTTCTGTTGAGTTGATTCCCACCCATAGTGACCGTATACAGGGTTTCCGAGCTTGTAAATCTTTACTGGACCAGAAAGCCTCATCTTTCTCCCATGTAACAGCTGGTTTAAAGTGTGGAGGTTTGCAGCCCAATTCATAACCACTACTCTACCAGAGCTCCTTGTTATTCTATTACTTACTTGAAATTTTGTGGTTTGGAGGGCTATGATTATTTCTAGTTTGTTTCTGAGTTTTTGACAAGGTATATTGTTTATTTCTCATGATTTGAGCCAATATACTTCATCCATTGCAGATGTACAGCTCGGGTTCATAAGGTACCGGCATTATCATAGTGAAATTGTAAAGGGTCACAGACTGTTTTTAGTAAATTAGAACTAAAGCTGCCGGACCATTATATATGCTTCTCAAAACAGGCTTGTGTTAAAGAAACTAATCTCAGAAACTCAAGTTGTAATATTAAGCAGAACTAAAAAATAAAAGGACATTTACTCTATATTGCAAACAGTCATTTTTGAGTTTGTCCTTGGGAAAGTGTAATGTTTGAAAAGTACATTTAAAGGGCAGAGCTTGCCAGTTCTTGATATATAGGTTATTATTAGCACACTCTTCTTTTATTGAAGTGATAAATTCGATGTGGTTATTTTGTAAAGTGGTCATGGGAATTCATCGAATTTTAACAATTTCAAAATGCATGTGCTTTCCAAGACACTGTTTTAGCTGTATTTTATAGGGATCCCATTCTTCTTTATCTATATGCAAAGGCAATATAAGGATAAAAGGAAACTTTAGCAAAAACAATGTCAACAAAAACAAAACACTGAAGTATAAGTTTTCATCTATCTGGGAACAGATTAGTTTCAATACAATTTCCTCTTTTGATCCTGATGTATGCAATGGTGACAGCAACACTGCATTTATTTATGGCTCCTTGGTATAATCTGGATATGTGTGAAAGGCTTCCCTAAATACCATGGTGGTAAAGGTCTGGTGTGGCGCTATAGGATCAGTACTGGACTGCGAACCACAGGTCAGCAGTTCAAACCCACCAGCTGCTCCTCAGAGGCCCTATATAGGGTTGTTATGATTCAGAACCAACTCAACGGCACTTAACAACAACGTAATGGTCTGTCCAGAGCAGAAATGTGAGAGAAAGCAGCTATCTTTACTCTGTTCAATTTGACCTAGCAATAACACATCTAACCAAAATAGAGGTAGGCTTATTCAAGGGAAGGAAATTTGGAGTTGACTATATAGATGTGTATTTCATATACATACACATATGTACCTAAATGGGCATTATTCAAATATGGTCTCATCAAATTTTCAAAGAGATGGTACAAAAATGGCAGACAGGCCATGTTTGACTTTCTCTGACTTCATAAGGGAATCATACTCAAAATCAGCCCAAGGACTATTCCTATGAAGTGGCGGTCAGACACACCTACACCTTTCAACCTTCTTTGCCTTCCTCTGATAGCAATCATCACTCCCAAAGCACTTTGTTGCACATCTGGGTTTGCTAACCTAGTGCAGTGGTCACACAGAATTTCCAAGTAATACTCATGATTATGGTTTATTAAGGAAGTAAACAGCATACAATGCAGGATCAGAATCAACTCAGGATGCAGCAATCTTCCAGTCAGGAATACCTCTTCTCTGCTGTACTGCAGGCAGGCCTCGCTCTTGTCTGGCTTCTCTGCCATGTGGCCTCTCAGCCTCTGCCATGTTTAGGCAAGTGTTACAGAGTTCCTGTACCAGTCTGTAAGTGCCCAAATGGCACATTCTTCAAGCCAGCCTCCTGCCTGTATGTACTCAACTTTATTCTGTCAGTGGTTTGAGAAGCTGTAACTGCTCTGCCTTTCCATGCTACTGCCTCTGCCACTGCCTCTGCCATCATTGCTTTTCCAGGTAGGGAATCTCATGCTCCACTCATATTCTTTCTTGATGGTCCTGGGAGCATCTGTTTGTTCTTCCGGGATGGCTGCTTTTAAATCTAGTGAGATGGGAAAATTAACCAATCCCAGTGTTAGGGTTCTCTACACTCTATTTGCAGGGTCTCACCCAGTTATTTGCTGGAAGTTAAGAAAACTTTGTATAGAAAAGTCATATCAAGTAAAAAATATTAAAAGTCGTAAGTATTGCTATGCAAAAGCAGTCTCTTTTAGTTTGGTTCTCCAATCACGATTCATGCACATAACCAAAGAAAGAAAGTCAATAACACTGTGGAGATTTTCACATTCTTGTGTTTCTGGGACTTAGATCCTACACGTTGTAGAAAACTCAACCAACTACTTGGACATTTTTATTTGGTCTTTGTGAAATGTTCTTAAAAATTATACAGTTTTACTTAAACTTGACAGTCATATATTAATTGCAGCTAAAATAACAAACACTCTGTAAGTGTTGCTTTGTTTAGTAATATCTTACTTTTATCAATTGAAAATGATGCAGAGATATTTGTTTGGGTTTCCAAGTTCCATTTGCTCTGTTAAAACAACACTGCAGCCAAAAGACTCTAATGAAAAGTTCCCTCTGACAAGCCTAGACAATGATCCAATAGGAATGAAAAACCAAACTAATGAGAAAGTGATGTAAAAGGCCAACTTTCTGCTCTCCCCACCAGAACTTTAATTACAGAGAAATCAACAGCTGTGCCAGGGGTAACACAGGAGTGCTGGCCATGCAAAATAACACCTTGGAGTGAAATGAATTTGAAGTAAATGGGCTGGAAATGTTAGCTCTCCAAGCAATCAACAAAATCACATGAGGGAACACATGGAGTCTTTAATTTGGTTAAGTATGCTGATCCTAAATTTCTCTGTAGCATCTGAATCCAGTGACTGTACAGATACTTGTAAGGTTTGATTAAATGAGAAATGAATTCTTCGCATAAACTATCAGTCATGGGATCTGGAAAAGCAAAATTATGTGCAGCCCAGGACCTCATATGCTACTGTACGCTTTCCCATTTATGAAAAGTAAATTTTTCTTGACTCTTTGACCCACTGAAGGAATGTTATATTATTCTTTGTTGCTGTTGCTTTTTTTGTACAGCTCAATTTATACAGAGTATTTTAAATAAAACCCTTTTTTCCCCTCTCGGTTTAAAGAAGGCTTATATATTTCTTATCTTTCTAATTTTATAAAGGTTATAGTCAAACTTACAAAACTTATCTAACACATACTCTTATAATCAGATCACCAATTAGAAGTCCATATATACTAAAATACTATTGTATCCTTCAAGAATACACAGATATTCTTAAATGAGTTTAAAACAATAGAATAATGCAAAATCCAAAGGAAAAGAGAAAATATATATATATTTTTCCCTTTATGACTAGAAAGTAACCATAAACAACAACAGCAACAATAAAATAAAAAAAAAAAAAAAAAACTCATGGCGATCGAGCTGATTTAGACTCACAGTGACCCTATATTAGGTTTCCAAGACTGTGAATCTATGGGAACAGGCAGCTTTCACCCATTCCCATCCCCATGGATGTGGCTGGGCTGGTGAGTTTGAATTTCTGACCTTTTGGTTAGTAGCCCAATACTGAACCCACAGCACCACCAGAGATCCATAGGCAGAAACCATCGACTTCTATAATTTCTGTTATTTCTTACATGGGTATTATGAAACACTTTGCCCATTACTTGGATATTATATTGCACATTATGAAATGAGAGAGGTAATAAACACTTTAGTTTGTCAATAAGGAATGTAACAAATGGTGGCCCTAGTCACTCACTCTGGGCATTCCTTTTTTGGGGACAGGTAGCTGAATCACTGACCATGTGTAGTGAGACTGCCTGGTGCCAAGGATTTTTCCTCAGGAAGATATCTTTGGGAGATGAAAAGGGACCATTTATAAGAATCTGACTTGAGTTCAGAATTCATTTGAGCTGTATCACCCAGGTTTTGATTTTCTTAATTAAACAATTTGCCTAAGGCAACCTCATTAGCAGACAGAGAAGCTAACATTTGAACCCAAGGCTGTCTGATTTTAAAGCTGTGCTGACTTAATTAAAAAATGTTTTTATAAAGTTGCATGTCTCACATGTATACAGTATTGTTGTTGCTGTTAAGTACCATCCACTTGGGTCTGACTCATAGCAATCCTGTATAGGGTTTCCAAGGAACAGCTGGTAAGCTTGAATCATTGACCTTGCGGTTCAAACTGACCTTGCAATCCAGCACATTAACCCTCAGGGCCACACCAGGACTCCATAGACAATTTTAAAGATATATAGATTTTATTAATAATCTAAGAACCTGAACTATATGAAGAAGAATATGGCTTCAGGCAACAACCTTTAGATGACACAAGTTTGCTTGCTGAAAATGAGGAGGGCTGGAGACACTTTTTGATGAAGATGAAAGACTATATATAGTCTTTACTATAAATTGCAATTCATTGTAAAGAAAACAAAAATCTTACTACTGGACCAATAAGCAACATCATGACAAACAGAGAAAATACTGACGTTGTTAAGGATTTCTTTCTACTTGGATCTACAATAATTACCCATGGAAGCAGCATTCAAGAAATCAAGGGACGGATTGCATTGGGCCAATCTTAAATACACTTAAATACACTTATTTAAAGTGTAAAAAGCAAAGTTGTAACTTTGAGGACTAAAGTGTGATTAACCCAGGCCATGGTATTTTCATTTGTCCCATTTGCATGTGAAAGTCGGACAATGAATAAGGAAGAAGAATTGATGCTTTTGAATTAAGGTGTTAAGGAATATTATTGAAAGTGCCATGGACTATTAGAAGATCAAATATATATGTCTTGGTGGAAGCACAACCAGAATGCTCTTTAGAAGCAAGTATGGCAACATTTCATTTCATGTACTTATCAGGAAGAACCAGTCCTTGGAGAATGACGTTATGCTTGCTAAAGTAGAGGGTCAGCCAAAAAGAAGACCCTCAAGGAGGTAGATTTATACAACAGCAACAACAATGTGAGGATGACATGAGATCAGATAGTGTTTCATTTTTTTTTGTTGTTATTTGTTTTTTTTTAAATATAAGGTTTTTATTGTGGATTGAGTGAAAGTTTACAGGACACATCATCAGTTTCACATTCAACAATTCATATAACTTGTTTCATTACATTTATTATAATCCCCTCCATATACCATCAGTTAAAAGTATTTCCCTCTACCCACCTTAGCTTCTTTTAAAAAACACACAAACAAAAAAACCCACTCAGGCATATATAATAAGTTACATCTCCAAAGGGCACATTCTGCAAGTCTGATCCTGACCACCAGTTCTTAGTCCTTCTCTTCTTAGTTGATGAATCTAGAGTCCTCAGCCGCTCCCCCTCTCCACCTCCATCTCTGGCACTGCTGCTTCTCTGGATAAGGTCCTGCATTCTATTTGTGCATTCCTCTCTTGATGGTCCCAGGGTCCTCTGTTTCTGGACTGTAAGATTAACCACTCCCCTTTTTTTTGTTACAAAACTTCTACCTTTACAATTGTGACAGTCACGATTAGTCATGATAACAGTTATTCACTATTGAATCTTACAAAATCTTATGCCCATCTCCTTTTACCAGACCCATCTAGACAAGATGATAGCTATTCAGTGGGGACTTTTCTTTTCCCCCCACACTCTTTACTAAGCTCCCTCTTGAAACATTGTAAGCCAGTCACTTCATGCCTTTATTACCCTCTCATTTTAGATAGCCAATGTCTAAGTTGGCAGTCCCTATCTACCCTATGCACAGAGAGGATAGCATTGATACTTGATTTGAAGACTCTTTCCCTCTCTGTTGGTATTTAGAGTAACTACCGCTCTGAGTATAGGTCAGGTTCATCATGAAGAT
>NW_006408606.1:11470032-11509802 GCF_000296735.1 Chrysochloris asiatica | reverse complement strand
TGTATTTGTTCTTCTATCTTAGTAGTGTTGAGAGATTTATCTTCTAGCTCACTAGTTCTAGCTTCTATCTCTTCAATTCTATTCCTTTTACCTTTCAATGTATTGTCCATTTCTGATATTTTATTATTAATCATCTGGACCTCTTTCTGGAGGTTTTGAATTGTTTCCAATGCTCTATCTATCTTCCTTGATTGTTCCTGTACCACTTTCCTGACTTCTTCCTTATTTTTCTCAACTGCATTGTGTAATGTTTTGATACCTTTTGTAATTATTTTTCTGAATTCCTTCTCAGGCATTTCCAAAACCTGCCCATCTTCCAGTATGGTGTGTAGGTCTCCTTCCAGCTCATTTGCCTCAGTCACTTTATCTCGTTTCTGGACATGTGCAGATATGATCGTCTGATTCTGTTTTTTTGGCATCTTCAGGGGTTATCTGTGGCCTTAATACTTAGATGGGTGTGTATTTTGGTATTTTTTATTTTTCTGAATGCCTCCAGGTAGATGTGATCAGGAAATGGGCTTCTCTTTTCACTCTTCTTCCTAAGAAGTTTCAAGATACCACTGTTGGTCATTTTGACGTAACTTAGGATTTAATTTTTGGCCTATTTACTCTTTTGTCTGCTTGTCCTGCTTCACAATCCCTGTTCAGGCCTTTTTTCTAGTTGGAAATAGTTCAGGGCCGGCTGTGGCCGTTTGGTTTTAATTGGAAACTATCTCTTAAAATTTCGAGGAGATCTGTGCGCATGCGTAGTATAACCCTCCGAGGGTGGGGCTGGGGTGCCCACTAGCTCAGGCACCCCTATAGTCACTAGAATGGAGGTGCGCAGACAGCAAGGGACCAATGAACAGATACCAAAGGTAAAGAATGTCCACACCTTTATCTCAGCAGTTCTGCCAGGCACCTGTGGCTGCTCCAATCCTTCCCCCTTGTGATCTCACCCAAGATGGTGGCTCCTGGAGCAGTCGAGCATCCCAGACTAGAAAGCAATAGATTTTTTTGCTTCTGCCACAAGTTCCCCAAGCTGTGAGCCTTCCAATCTTCTAAGTATTCCTTTATATGTGGTTTAGAGTTCTGGGACCAGCCCCTGAGACTGCTTTGTCGGGTATTCTGTGTTGTTGTTGGTGGAGCTCTCTGCTACACATCCACCCGATTGACCATCCTGTTTGTTCTCTCTGTTTCATTTTGTTGTATACAATGTTGCTATGACAATAACAACATTAGTTTTATTTGATTCTACTTTCTTCCTAAATTAATAAACTACAACTGATACAAGTTATTGTCTTTCTGTTAACTTATATGCACATGGACTGCTGGTGTGGCTCTGTAAGATATGCACTTAGCTGCAATGTTGGTTTGAACCACAAGGTCAGCAGTTCAAAATCACCAGTGGCTCTTCAGAAATGCTATACAGGGTTGTTATGGGTTGGAACCAACTCGACAGCACTTAACAAGAACAACATATGCACAGGAAAACTGATAAATGAAAAAATGAAGAGAGGAGGAGAATGGAAGTATTTGAATTGTGATGTTGGTAAAGAATAGTGACTATACATGGGCTGGCAAAAGAATAATAATGGAGGATTGAGCAATCGCTAAACTTTCAAAAACAGGTCCACACCTAGAACTTTCCTGTCCACTGGTGCTTAGTGTGAACAGCTGATTGCTCCATACTCTTTGGTCACCTAGAGTGCTCCCATTTTGTGTATAACATCAAAAATGAGTCACAGAGGACCTGGCCAGACTCAAAGCTATTTGACTCTCTGGAATGCAACTGTGCAATATAAAGCAATATGCTTTGACACAGTAAATCTACTTTACCAATGAATTCTACTTGGAGAATTGTTCTTAAAAAAAAAAAACAAAAACAAAAACCCAGGACTCAGGGAGGGAGAGGGGCTGTGGGCTGACAGCCAGGGGTGGGGGGAGGCCTGTGGGGTGTATCCTTTGGTTATTTGATGATGCATGGAGGAGATTGTAATCATTGCAATGAAATGAAATATGATAGGATGAATGTAAAACTGATGTTCTCCCATGTAAACCCACATAATTCACAATAAAAACTTGAAAAAAAAAACCCAGAAAACTCCAAATAAAAAAAAAAAAGATGAGTACACACACACACAAAAAAAAGAATAATAATGGTTAAAAAAAAAAAAATCCTAGAATGTTTCTTGGAAGTGAGGATGGCAAAACTTCATTTTGCTTACTTTCAACACATCATGAGGAAAGACCAATAGTTAGAGAAGGACATCATGTTTGGTAACTATCTGTGAGGTAGATTGGCAAAAACATCACAACAATGGGATAACATATTAATGATCATGATGGCACAGGTCTAGACAATGTTTCATTCTGTTGTGCGTAAGGTCAACAATAGTCAGAGCCAACTTTTCAGCAACTAATAACAAATGTCCTTCCTGAATGATTTGCAAATTTTGGCTCACCATTTACTTTGTAACAAAATGGCTCTGTGGTGACATGACTTTTTAATTCTTTGACTGAGTACTCTGTGACTTTGTTCAATCTGAAGATAGACTTTTCTGCCATAATTCGGGTTCTTTTGTATAGGTATGCTGTGGTGATGGTAGAATTTATGAGGTGAAGAATTTCAACATTTTAAAATCTGTCATAATCCTCTATTGATCTGTCAAAAACAATACATTCTGGCATTTCTTATTACTTCCTTTTCTTATTCCATTTATCTTTTTAATAATTTTTTTAAATAGAGCAGTTTTAAGTTTATAAAAAATAATTGTGTAAAAAGTACAGAGAAATCCCATTTAGTTGATTTCCTGTTTCTGGTGACTGTATATAACTCTAAACATCTAGATTAATATCTTCATTTTATGGAATTATTGGTGATAGGTGCCCTTGAATCTGTTCTGAATCATAGTAAATTACATATAACATAAAGGAAGCATTGCCAGGTCCAACATCATCTGAACAATCATTGTTATGTTTGAGACTACTGGGTTCTAGCTACTGGGTCAATCCATCTATGAGTTACTGAATATGAAACAATGAAACAGTAAAGAGTTTTGTATAAAAGGCTTATTTTCATTTTAGAATGGTTTATTTACTCATTCATTCATTCATCAAGAATTTACTTAGTGTGCTTCATGGACAAGGCAACATGCTAAGTATTGTGTATTTAATAGGGAGAATCCATGATTACTACCTTCTCTAAAATTCTAGTCTGTCATTGTATGTAACTGAATCTGTTCTGACTCCTAGTGATTCTGTATAAAGTTTCTAAAGAGTAGCTGGTGAGTTTGAACCACCTACCTTGAAGTTCAAACAGACCTTGTGGTCCAGTGCTTTGTCCCACAGTTAATGGATTGTGGCTGTTTTTGTTAGATGTCATCCAGTTATTTCTGACTCATAGCAATCCAGTGTACAACAGAACGAAACCCTGCCTGGTCTTTTGCCATTCTCACCATTAGTTCTATGCCTGAATTCATTGTTGCAGGCACAGTAACAATTCTTTCATTGAGAGTCCTCTTTTTCACTGACCAAACATGGTGTCCTTCTCCAGGGACAGATCCTCCTTACACATGGCCAAAGTATGTGAGACAAAGTCTTTCCATCCTCCGTTCTAAGGAATATTCTGGCTGTACTTCCAAGACAGATTTGTTTGTTCTTCTAAGAGTTCATTGTATATTCAGTATCTGTTGACAATACCATATTTTCAAGGAATCGGTTCTTCTGCAGTTTTACTTATTCTTTGTCCAAATTGTACAGGCATATGGAGCAACTACAAATACCATGGCTTGGTCCTGGCATGCCTTAGTCCTCAAAGTGACAGCTTTGTTTTTTAGCACTTTAAAGAGATCTTTTGCAGCAGACTGATGTTGTAAAATATGCTGTTTGATTTCTTGACTTCCGCTTCATGGGTGTAGATTGTAGCTCCAAGTAAAATGAAATATCTTTGACAACTTCAATATTTTCTCTTTTTCTTATAATGTTGCTTATTGGTCCAACTGTAGGAATTTTTGTTTTCTTTATATTGAGGTGTAATTGATAATAAAGGTGGAAGTCTTTGATTTTCATCAATAAGTGTTTTAGTTAAGAAGGTAATTTAATATCATGCTAACATATAGTTGATGTGGTAGTCAGGTGCCATCGAGTCAGTTCAGACTCATAGCAACCCTACGCATAACAGAACAAAACACTGCCTAGTGCTGTTCCATCTATTACACTTGAACTCATTGTTGCTACCAATGTGCCAATCTATCTCTTATTCACTGGCCCTCCACTTTAGCAAGCATGATGTCTTCTCCAGGGACTGTTCCCTCCTGATCATATGTCCAAAGTATGAGAGACAAAGTTTCGCCATCCTGGGTTCTAAGCATTCTGGCTATACCTCTTCTAACACAGATTTGGTTTGTTTGTTCTTCTGGAAATCCATGATACTTTTAATGCTCTTCTCCAACACAGTAACATGAATACATCAATTCTTCTATGGTCTTCCTTATCCATTATCCAACTTTCACATACATATGAAGCTATTGAAAATATTGTGGCTTGGGTCAGGTGTATCTTAGTCCTTAAACTGATATCTATGCTCTTGAATACTTTAAAGAGAACTTGTGCAGCCGATGCAATATGTTGTTTGATCTTTTGACTGATGCTTCAATGAGTGTTGATTGTACATCCAAGCAAAATGAAATCTTTGGCAATGTCAATATTTTCTCTATTTATCATGATGCTATTTCTTGGTTCTGTGGTAAGAATATTTGTTTCCTTTACATTGAAGTGCAACCCATACCAAAGACTGTAGTATTTGATCTTTATCAGTAAGTATTTTAATTCCTCTTCACTCTCAGCAAGCAAGGTTGTAGCATAGGTTGTTAATGAGTCTTCCTCCAGTTCTGATGACAGGTTCTTCTTCATATAATACAGTTTCTCAGATTGTTTACTCAGCATACAGATTGAATAATTATGGTGAAAGAATACAACCCTAGTGCACACCTTTCTTGATTTAAAACCTTTCAGTGTCTCCTTGTTAGGATTGAATTACTGCCTCTTGATCTACGTACAAGTTCCTCGGATGCACAATAAACTGCCCTGTAATACCCATTCTTTGCAATGTTACCCACAGCTTGCCGTGATCTACACAGTTGAAAGCCTTTGCATAATCCATAAAGCACAGGTAAACATCTTCCTGGCAAGCTCTGCTTTTGGCCAAGCTCCATCTGATGTTAGCAAGGGTATTCCTCATTCCACATCCTCATCTGAATCTGCTCTGAACCTCTAGCAGTTCCCCATCAATGTAATGTTGCAGCTCTTTTTGAATTATCTTTAGCAAAATCTCACTTACATGTGATATTAATGATAATGTTTGATGATTTCTGCATTCCTTTTGCTCCCCTTTCTTTGGAATGAGCACAAATACGGATCTCTTCCAATCAGTTGGCGAGATAACTGTCTTCCAAGTTTCTTGGCATAGATGAGTGAGTGTATCCAGTACTGCATCAATTTCTTAAAATATTTCCATTTGTATTCCATCAATTCCTGGATCCTTGTTCTTTGCCAATGCCTTCAGTGCACCTTGGACTGCTTTCGTTAGCTCTATCGATTCTTGATCATACGCCGCCTCTTGAAGGTTGAACATCAACCATTGCTTTTTGGTACAGTGACTGTATTTCTCCCATCATCTTGTGATGCTTTCTGTGTCATTTAACATTTTGCCAATAGAATCTTCCAATATTGGAAGTTAAGGCTTGAATTTTTTCATAAATTCTTTCAGCATGTTCTCCCTTTTGATTTTCTAACTCAAGATCTTTGCACATTTCACTATAATATTTAACTTTGTCTTGAGCCGCGCTTTGAAATTTTTTATTCAGTTGTTTTACTTTCTCATGTTTTCCATATGCTTTTGCATGTCAACACTTGAGAGCAAGTCTCTGAGTTTCTTCTGACATCAATTTTGCTTTCTTTCTTCTTGCTTGTCTTCTTAATGACCTTCTGCTTTCTTCCTGTATGATGTACTTAATGTCATTACACATTTCTTCTGGATCTTCAGTGTCGAATGCATCAGATCTGTTCTTAAGATGATCTCTAAATTTCAGGCAGGATGTGTTACTGAAAGTCATATTTTGGTTCCTGTGTACTTGTTTAAATTTTCTTCAGCTTCAGCCTGCAGTTGTATATGAGGACTCTATAGTTTGATCCAAAATCGGCTCCTGGTGCTAATATATTTGTGGTGGTGGTGTGGTGGCAGTGTCCCGTGGAATCGGTTCTGATTCATAGCGATCCTGTATAGGGTTTCCAAGGCTGTAAATCTAGCAGAAAGCCTCATCTTTCTCCCACGGAACCTCTGGTAGTTTTGAACTGCTGACCATGAGATTAGTAGCCCCTCGTAACCACTACGTTACCAGAGTTCCTTGCACTAGTCTCTGTTGTTATTGTTACGCGCCGTTGAGTAGATTCAGACCCATAGCGACCCTGTATAGGCTTTCCAAGGAGCAGCTGGTGAGCTTGAACCACCGACCTTACAGTTCAAATGACTTTGCAGTCTGGTGCATTACCCCACAGCCCCACACCAGGACTCCATGCGCTAGTATGTTGTTGTTGTTGTTAAGTATCATGGAGTTGTTTCCAACTCATAGTGACCCTGAACAGCGTTTCTGAGGCTGCAAATCTTTACAGTAGCAGAAAGCCTCATTTTTCTCCTGCGGAACAGCTGGTAGTTTCGAACTGCTGACCATGTGATTAGCAGCCCGATTCGTAGCCATTATGCTACCAGAGCTCTTCAGCATTATGGTATTAATCAAAGAGTTTGAGAGGTTCAAGCAGTTTGTAATTAGCTGCTAATTTAGGTTGGTGGATGAAACCCACCCAGTTTCTCCATGGAACTACCCAATGTAGGATTTTCAAGGCTAGTCTCATCTTTCTCTCAAACAGTGGCTGTTAAGTCTGAATAACTGACCTGAGGATCTTAGTCCAGTGCTTATCCTGCAGTGCCACCAGGGGTCCCAGCTGACAGAGAAGTTAAATATATGCATGTATGTGAATCCATATATATATATACACATATTGACAAATATTTCTATATGTAACCATCTGTATTGATATTAGTCTAAATATGCGTTGATGTTGATTATCTCTAAATCTAGTCTATTACTTTGTGAATAATTCTAATTTCTTCCCCTTGATTATCTGTAAACATCCTTTACTACAGTGAGAAACTTGCCTCCCACCATCCACCTATTATTTACTTAATTATTTAGTTAACCCATATCCCATGGAAACCAATTTTATCAACAAGATAAAAGCGCTTACATAGTGCTTCTCTTGTTTTAATCTTACAAATCCATTAATTCCCTAAATTGACAGGTCAGCAATTTTTCCTTCACCCATTCTGTGAGGTTGTTTTATTTATTTGTAATACAAATAGATTGCTTTGTCATATCCTGAATTATTAGCTGGGATTCCTTTACCTCCTAAATTAATGTTTCAAAAAATTTTTTCATACCTTTAGATTCCTCTTATGCTCTAAATGTTTAATTCATGTATTATAATATCTATTTTTTTTTAACAAGGCAAAAATCATTATGGCTATGTTCTATAATATAGAAATGTTTACTCCTAAACAATCATTCTTAACAAACATATGTGAAATGAATCTTGTGGTTCCTCTTGGTAGTTTGTAGAGAGGAAGATGGCCCTCTTGCTTTGATTTTGCAGTTCCATGAAAAGATGATTTTTCTATGGTAAATGAGAAAGCGATCTGGTAGTATAATAGTTAAGTGCTTTGTTGCTAACCAAAGTTTGAATCCACCAGCCGCACTGTGGGAGAAAGATGTGGCAGTCTGCTTCCATGAAGATTTACAGCTTGGAAATTCTATAGGGCAGTTCTATTCTGTCCTATGTGGTTGATATGCATCAGCATCAACCCAATGCAGTGAGTTTCGTTTGGGTTTCTAAGGTATATGAAATAAATCTCAATGGACAATTCAAGACTACTTCAGGTCCTCCCAGAAAATCCAATCTCAAATCATTATATTTTTTCAAAAGCTGATTTTAGGAAAATATTATTCATGATCAGACTGAATCAAGGCCATGTTTTATGGAACATGGACTCCATTGACTAGGCATTTTGGAATTCTATCAAACCAGATCATCAAATACGAAAGCAATCAGCACTCCATACTTAATTGTTGTTTTTGTTGTTAAGTGGCTTTGAGTTGATTCTGATTCATTGCAACCCTGTATAGGGTTTCCAAGGTGGGTTTACACTACAGACCTTGAAGTTAGCAGCCCAGTGTTTATCTTGCAATGCCACATCAGGACTTCTCATATTTAATTAGTGGCATGTAATTACTCATATAAAGGAGTGCTGTGACCCTGTAGAGTAAGCTCTGAACTGCTAACTACAAGGTGATCCCCACTGAGGGATAAATATGAAGATTTCTGTTCCTGTAAAGATTTACAGCCATGGAAACCATACTATGAGTAAGAATGGACTCAGTGGCACTTAACAACAAAAAATTACTTTTATTTTATCAAACAAAATGTAGGAAGTTTGCTCCACCAAAGAATATGTTTTCAGTTTTATAAAGAGAAGAGAAGAGTGAATAGGAAACAACTTTTGCTGCTTGTCAAATCAATTTAAAACTCTGGCAAACAAAAGTGCCAGTGATGACTAGATCAAACTCACATTCAATTTTAGTTTGAATTTAGTCCTAGAAAAATCTTTATTAGGAATGTTTATATTATTTTTCCTCCCTGGCAATAAAGCCATATCTGCCTTTTCTCTCTAGCCCTCAAAAAGCATTTAAAATGTGAAGTTCAACTTGAATAATGACTTAGTCTTTGTAGTCAATGTATTACTGTTATTGTTCCATTTATATCTTACTGCCATGCTGCTCAAAAGAAATACAATTTAAATATATTCATTGTTGTTGTTAAGTTCCGTCGAGTTGATTCCGAGCCATAGCAACCCTGTACAGGGTTTCCGAGGCTGTAAATCTCTACAGGAGTAGAAAGCCTCATCTTTGTCCCGCAGAGCAGCTGGTAGTTTCGAACTGCTGACCTGAAAGTTTGCAGCCCGATTCGTAACCACTATGCTACCAGAGCTCCTTTAAAAAGTGTTATCAAACAATACTAATGAAAACTGGAATAGAAATGATATTATATAATTAATTAATTAAGGAAATAACCATTGAGTATAAATATTGTTCCTTGTAAGGGAAATTCATTAGCAAGTTATATATTCTTGAGCATATATGCACATAAAAACATAACTTCACAGCATATAAAGCAAAAAGAAGCAGAAGTACATAAAAACAAAAACATTTATAGAAGATTTGAATAATATAACTCATAAGCTTTTTGAATTGGCATTCTGTTAGTAGAGACCTAACAGCTTGAGAATACACATTTTTTTCTAAGTTTGCATGGTTTAAATTTATAGATTGAACATGAACTAAGTTATAAAGGAAATCTTAAAAGCTCCCAAAGAATTAATTGCACATAAAACACAATCTCTAACCACAATGAAATTAAACATATATCCATAGAGAAAAGAAAATCACATCCCAATTCATAAATCATAGACGAAATCTTTGTAAAAATTATTAACATCTTAGAACTTAATTAAAAACACTACCCATAAAAATTTGTTGAAAAGTGATTGAGTGATACTTGGTGGTATAGTTATGTACCTTAGTGTCAGTTCCGATTAGCGACTCTGTATTGGGTTTTCAAAGCTGTAAATCTTTACAGGAACAGAAAGCCTCATCTTTCTCCCATGGAGTGGCTGGTAGACTCAAACTGCTCACCTTGTGGTTAGCAGCCCAACTCATTACCCACTATGCTACCAGAGCTCCTTTGAGTGATTGTGGGATTATTGTTATACCATTAAAGAGAAATGTATGCCTAGAAATACATATATAAGAAAATAAAAAAGTAAAAATATGTATATGCAGTGATCCAACATGCAATTGAAAAGCAAAGTAAGTGCACAGAAAGCAGAAGAAAGTAATAAAGATTAGAAATTCAAACACAAAGCAAAAAAAACACTTTAGCAAATTAATGAAATAAGAGTGGCTGCCTTTGGGAAAAAAAGAATAACACAGTAGTCAAGCTTTCGGGATGATATTAAGATATTCAATAATAAGACAAATAATTATGGCAATTAGACAATATGTATACAGGTATTGTAATCATCATTGAATAATCAAAATACTATGGATAATTTTAGAGCAATAAATTTGAAAATATTTGTGAAATAGGAAGTTTTAAAGGGAAACATGAGTTAGAATTTTGACTCAAGACAAAATAAAAATCAGTAGAATGCAAGATAGAAATGAGAGTAAAATATAATCAGTAAATAGATAGAATAAGCAGTCATCATTTCCCCCAAGGGTAATAGAACCAGATAGTTCGCATTTATGTTTTATCAAAGAACCAAAGAACCAATAATTCCTAATCTTATACAAATTGCACGTGAGGACAAAGAGAAGGAAAGTTTCCCATTTAATTTTGTGAGGCAAGCAAAACATTTATGAAAAACACAGACAAAGAGAGTATGTTGTTGTTGTCAGGTGCCATCGAGTCGGAACTGACTCATAGTGACCCCATGCACAGCAGAATGAAACAATGTCCGATACTGGGCCAACCTCACCACCGCTGCCACACTTGAGTCCATCAATGATGCCACCTGGCCAATCTATCTCATTGGAGGTCTTCCTCTTTTTCTCTGACCCTCCACCTTACCCAGAATGACATCCTTCTCCAGTGACTGTTCCTCCTGACAATGTGTTCAAAGTATGAGAGACAAAGTTTAGCCATCTTGACCTCCAAGGAGCACTCTGGCTGCACTTCTTCCAAAATAGATGTGTTTGTTCTTCTGGCAGTCCATGGCACTTTCAGTATTCTCCTCCAACACCACAACTCAAAGGCATGAATTCTTCTATGATCTTCCTTATTCACTGTCCAGCTTTCACATCCATATGAGGTTATTACCATGGTTTGGGTCAGGCGCACCTTAGTCCTCAAGCTGACATCCTTGCTCTTCAACACTTTAAAAATTCCTGTGCAGCAGATTTGCCCAATGAAATACGTCATCTGATCTCTTGACTGCTGCTTCCACGAGTGTTGATAGTTGATCCAAGAAGAATGAAGTCCTTGACAACTTCAATCTTTTCTCTGTTGATAAGAACATTGTTTATTGGTCCAGTGGTGAGGAATTTTGTTTTCTTGACATTGAGATGCAATCCATACCGAAAGCTGTGCTCTTTGATCTTCATAAGTAAATGTTTCAAGTCCTCTTCGCTTTCAGGAAGCAAGGTTGTATCATCTGCATATTGCAGGTTGTTAATGAGTCTTCCTCCAATCTTGATGCCACGTTTTTCTTCATAGAATCTAGCTTCTCATATTATTTGCTCAGCATACATGTTGAATAAGTATGGTAAAAGAACACAACCTTGTCGCACACCTTTCCCAATTTTAAAGCATTCAGTGTTCCCATGTTCTGTTCGAACAACTGCTTCTGGGTCTAGGTACAGATTTCTTAGAAGTACAATTAAGTGTTCTGGAATACTCATACTTCTCAATGTTGTCCATAGCTTGTCATGATCCACAAAGTCGAAAGCCTTCACGTAGTCAATAAAGCATAGGTAAATATCCTTCTGGATCTCTGCTTTCAGCCAAGATCCATTGGACATCAGCAATGATATCTCTCATTCCACGGCCTCTTCTGAATCCAACTTGAACCTCTGGAAGTTCTCTGTCAATGTATGATTGTAGCCATTTCTTTATTACCTTTAGCAAAACTTTACTTGCTTGAGATATCAAAGAGATTGTCCAATGATGTCCGCATTCTGTTGTGTCACCTCTCTTTGGAATGGGCACAAATATTGATCTCTTCCAATCAGTTGGCCAGACAGTTGTCTTCCAAATTTCTTGGCAGAGATGAGTGAGTGCCTCTTGTGCCGCCTCACTTTCTTGAAAGATTTCAATTTGTATTCCATCAATTCCTGGTGCCTTGTTCTTTGCCACTTCTTTCAATGTACTTTGGACTTCCTCCCTGAGTATCATTGGCTCTTGTTCATATGGTATCTCCTGAAATGGTTGAACATTAACCATTTCCTTTTGGTACAATGACTCTGTATTCCTTCCATCTTTTCTTGATGCATTCTGCATCATTCAATAATTTGCCCAGAGAATCTTTCAATAACAAAAGTCGAGGCTTGAATTTTTTCTTCAGTTCCCCCAGCTTGAGAAATGCTGACCGTGTTCTTCCCTTTTGGTTTTCTAACTCTAAATCTTTTCATATTTTATTATAGTATTTGGTTTTATATTCTCGAGCAGATCTTTGAAATTTTATGTTCAGCAAAACTTGTTAAGAAGACAAGAAAGAAAGAAAAGGTCAAAATGGATGTCAGAGGAGACTCTGAAACTTGCTCTCCAGCGTAGAGAAGCTAAAGCAAATGGAAGAATTGAAGAGGTCCAAGAGCTGAACAGAAAGACAGTATGAGAGAGAAAAATTAGAGGACATTCTGATTCTGCAATATGAAAGCATAAACCCAAGTTATTATATTGTATGTTTATGGCTATTGTATCCTATATCTGTATTTTGTAAATAATTATATATTTGGTATTTAAATAAAACATAATTTTTCTGTAAAAACATATAAAATAAAGACTTATACATTGTTGAGGTCCTATGTCGGGGTCCCACCTTGACAAGGAAGTGTGGGTGTCATGAAGAAGGGAGATCTGGAGATGAAAGTGATAGAGAAAGAGAAAGACAAAATATATACAAAAAAGACAGACACAGAGATACGATGCAAGCTGGCAGGTAGACAGATCTGCAAACATATTGCCTAGCATTACCCAGCATTGCACCGCATTGCACAGCATTGCATGCAGAATTCACTTTACTTCAGCCTTTTATTCTCTATTTTAGGGAGGATTTGTTACAAAGGAAGGATGTTATTCACTCAGGGAGGATGTGATTAAGACAGGATACGGAACTAAAATGTGATTAATCATTCAAAACAGGACGTAATGATTCACAGGAACAACTTTTAAGATATTTTCATAGCTTTTCTTAACAATCTAACATTTTAATTTTTACAGAAAAAAAGGTTCAATCAAGCTGTTATATATTAACGTTTAGGCTTAAATGATCTAGAGTAGCAACATGCAGTTTCTTAAGGATACATAACATAAAGCAAGGTTCCTGAAAGGAGCCAAGCTGTCTCTGTACACTTTGCAAACTTTTGTTTGTGAGCAAGATCTCAGACACTGGGCTTCATTTATCTATACCTAAAATGCTACATTGTTCTTAATATTCCTATATACTTTCAGGAGGAAGGAGACCATCTGGGTTAAACTGATTATATTCAGAGGTGGTTTAATGGGGCTGCCACTGATCAACCCAGCGTCTTCATATGCTGTCCCCAGCAATATATCAAACCAGATGTTAGCATAAATTACATATGTTGTTGTTAAGTGCCATCAAATCAATTCTAACTCATTGTAACCCTATATATGGTTTCTGAGGAGCATCTGGTGGGTTTGAACTTCTGACCTTGTAGTTTGCAGTCCAATACTGATCCTTTGTCCTAAATCCAGATGCAATAATCATTTTTATTATATACTCTGTACACATTCTATAGATTCCTTGAGAGTAGCTTCATTTCAGTTTTTTTTGTGGTTACTTCATTGCACTAGTGTAAATTCTATGAACCACAATTGTCAGAGCTGTATCCAACCATGGGGTTGGATTAGAATTGGCTCTATTATGCATGAGTCACCATGAGTGGGGACCAATTAGATGACAAGTAACAATGATGGATGTAACAGCAAAAGGACTTTCCTTCTTCACTATCCAACCCCATAAGGGGAACCTATCAAACTACTTCAGAATATCTGATTGTGGCTGAAGATACATACAGAGTGAAGAACTGCTTTGAAAGCATTTTGCTCCTTGCTCTTATGAACTGGGTAAGGAAGAGAAGTTAGTGAAAGGAATTGAAAAAGAGAAATCTGAGACGGACGGTTTCTAACCTAATTTCTAAGCCACATGAACTCAGGGAGAATTTATCTATAGAACATCAGGCTCATTTGTCAAGTGTGGAACAAAAACATTGATCACCCCAACTAGTGTTTAATATAAATATTAATATAAAAATCACTTAAACTGAACTTCAGGAAACTTTTTTTTTAAGCTTACAATGGTGTATGTCGATATGATATTAAGAATTATGTGTGTATTAATCTTTAAGCACTATTTGATATTGTGGAGGAACACCTCTACAAAGATATTGATGGGGCTAAAGATGAAAACAAGTTTTAGAAATATTTTACTTATTTGAAGAGAAAGATCATGAGCAAGAGTGAACAAGAAGAAGTTATGGTTTACACTAAATTTGAGGGCAGTTTAATATATAACTGATATAAAACATCACAATATATTGATACTGACATATGCCTTCCCACATCTGAGAGAACATATCTGGGAAGAACTGAAGTTATAAAAGGAAAAAATAAGTTCAAATTCACATGGAATGCAGTCCAAGATACTAAATTCAGTGAAAAATAATGAATTGCAAAATTGTATTCAATATTGCTACAATTTAATGTAGAAGATTAATAATAACTACTAGTAGTTGTATAGGGAAGGAAAAGTATTGCAATGTAAACAGAATTGTTAAAGTTTTCTTTAGGGACTGGAATAAAAGTAAAGGTTCATGTTCTATGTTATGTGTTTTGGTAATGTTTTCCTTTTTTAAAACAAATATTAATGTATCAACTAGGAAAAAAAATTAAGTGGTTTATAGGGCAAAAGAGCACTCATAAATCCTTAGCATTGTCTTCAAATATGTTCAAACAAAGAAGCCACGCTGACTAACTCACTAGCCCAAAAAACATTAATGGAATACTTTCATCCGTCTGCTAGTTCTCCATACAGAGCATGAAATTTACAAGATTGAAACCTGAAACTCGGTCAATGGCTAGCTGATCTTTTTAGATGTCAAATAAATAGGAACAAATTATGTATGAACAAACGTGTAATACATTAAATCAGAAGAATCTGAATACTGACTATTCCTGGTATGGTGCTGTGAGGTTAAGCTCTGGACTGCAAGGTTGGTTTGAACCACAAAGTCTGCAGTTCAAACTCATCAGTTGCTCCTTGGAAACCCTACACAGAGTAACTATGAGTCAGAACCAACTCGATGGCACTTAACAACAGTGTATCAACAAAGTTAGTCCTCAGTAGAATTGAGCACAAGTTCACCAAACTTTAAAAGTAGATTTGTATACCAAACAAGAGGGAAAGAATCTTTACAGCAAAGATCATTTCCATTCCTTCTATATAGAAGATTGATAGGGATGGGCAAAATGGGGTGGGGGTGGGGGGTTATAAAGTCACGAAGTGACTGGCTTACAAGTGTGTGCAGGGGAAGGTAGAATCCCCACTGAGTGGTTTTCATCCTGTCTAGACAGGTCTGGTGAAAGGAGATGGGGACAAGACTCTCATGATTCTACAGTGAGTAATTGTTATCATAAATAATTGCTATTGTCATAACTGTAAAGGTAGAAATTTTGTAGCAACAAGGGGTGAGTGGTCAATCTTACACTCCCGGAGCAGAGGATCCATCAAGGGAGAAGAGCTGGAGCAGAGTGTGCAACCCTACCCAGAGAAGCGGCTACACCAGTGATGGATGACATGGAGGGATGGAGCAGTTGAAGATTCTAGATTCATGGAGGGAGAGGGGATATGTGCGAGGGGTGGGTGGGTGGGGGAGGGTGTGCCCTTTGGCTGTTTGAATGATTGTATGTGCCTGATAGTTTTGATGCACATCAAAAAAAAAAAAACAAAACAGAGGGACTAGAAGCAAATACTGTTGAATGATGAAGCATGCAGGGGATTGTAATCATTGCAATGAAATGAACTGATGTTCCTGCATGTAAACTATCACTCAGTTCATACAAAGAAAAACTTAGAAAAAAAAAAAAATCCTCACAACTGGATCAATAAGCAATATCATAATTATCAGAGAATATTTTGTAGTTGTCAAAGATTTCATTTTACTTGGATTCAGAATCAGAACCCACGGAAACAGCAGTAAAAATGTCAAAGATACTATTGCTCAGGTCTAATCAATTACAAAAGCATTAAAAATTAAAGACATCATTTTGAGGACTAATGTGTACCTGAAGAAAGCCATGGTACTTTCAATATAGCCACATGTACATGGGGAGCTGGACAATGAATAAGGAAGACTTAAGAAGCTTTGAGTTATGGTGTTAGTGAAGATTATTGAATATGCCACGGACTGCCAGAAGAACAGACAGATTTGTCTTGAAAGAGGTGCAGTCAGAATGCTCCTTAAAAGGGAGAATTTGTCTCACATATTTGGGTATTTTATTAGGAGGGAGAAGAGCGTAATGCTTGATCAATGAAAAACAGGAAGACCCTTAATACGATGGATTAACATAGTGACTGCAACAATGGGCTCAAACACAACAAAGATTGCGAGAATGGTGCAGGATCAGTCAGTGTTACCTTCTGTTGTATATGGGGTTGCTATGAGTCAGAATGTCCTTGACTGCACCTAAGAAACTCTTAGCTCAGTCTCGTTGTTGTTAAGTGCTATTGAGTTGGTTCTGACCCATAGTGACCCTGTATAGGGTTTCCAAGGAGCAGCTGGTGAGCTTGAAACACCAACCTTGCAGTTCAAACGGCTTTGCAGTCTGGCACATCAACCCACAGTGCATGCTCAGTCTTGGCATATATCAAATGCTCAGTAAATATCTGTTACGAAAACAATGAACATAAAAGAAGGCAAATATGTATAAGAGTAAAACAAAACCACACACACACACAAATGCTACATACAACTTTTTATATGATAACATGGAAAAGCATCAAAAAAAAGTTTATTGAGCTCATATTACAGACAAATTGTATCATATGTAAGTGTCACAACAAATGTTATATAATAACATCTATAAGCAAGGAAGATCGTAGTAATGTAAGATACTCTTAGCTAATTGAAATGGAAATATTCTACTTGGTAAGCAGAAGTTAGCAATATTTTGTTAATCATCTCTTTTCTGTCTTTAGTTTTCCATGTGAGTGACAATTTGTTGATAAATGTCTAGGCCACGCTTGAGTATACTTAAACATTTTCCCATTCTTATCAGTGCAATCCTTCTATCTTTTGTCTTGGTAAAATCCTGGTTTACTAACCCAAAACCCCCCAAGTATTATGGAGAGAGTGGAAAGAAGCATGTTTGGAGTCAGATGCATCTGAGTTTAAATTCCAGCTTCATATTTTATTAACTTTGTGAACTTGAGCTTGTTACATCATTATTTTGTACTTTGGGTCCCTCATCAGCCCAACGAGATTAAATACTCTCTTCATCTCAGCCTTGTTATGAGCATTAAAGGGCTGCATTTCAAATGTCTGGTACACAGAATGTAACTAAAAGTTGTTAGTTCCCTGTCTTTTCCCAAATGGAATCAAAGAGATCAACACCCATCTCGTTTTACAAATGAAGAAACTCAAGTTCACGAAACTTATAAAAAGCATGCCCAATGTCCCATTTCTAGGCTCTTTCCATGGCTGTCCTTGCTTTTATTAGTTTAACTTCAATAGAAGAGAAAACTCAGTGGAATAAAAAATATATTATTTTCCTCTTTTTAATATAGGTAAGCTACCAGGAGACTTTTAAAGTAGGAGTGAGTTTTATGAAAGGTAAAAAGTAGTCTAAGTACTGGTTTAAATCCTCTGAGATATTAAAAACAGAAGTTCTGTTCTTCCAAGGTTTCCACAGCAGAATGTAAGTATTCTGTATGCTTTGGCACCAAATGCTCCAGAACTGAGTATTCATCTACACATTTCACTCAGGCCTCCTGGAATGCTTGTCCATGAAATTAGCAAGGACCTGGTGTTCTGTATTTGGAGCAGTCAAGTTTGCTCAGCACACAGCAATATTTGAAACACAGCTCTCTGCCATTAGTAAATGAAACTTTTGCAGAAAAATTTGAATGCAAATGCTGTTATTCTTATCTTGCTTTCCTACCTCTGTCAGCTCTTTCTGACATACCTGAAGAGCATCATGGACAACCCAAGAGAGGCTGAGATCATGTAGGTGATTGAAACTGACAAAGTTAATCGACCTGAAATTTAGGTCTTGACTTCCTTATTTGGGGAATTTTTGCATTAGAAAAGAGATATAACATATCTTAAACATTGGCAGCCAAAAGAGTCTGTTCTTTCTTAAACAAAAATGAAAACATAAAAATTAATTATTCCCATAATATATGTGATTGCATTTTATTTGGTTATAAAAATTATTTAATTTGTGTGCATGTATGAGAGCGTTTCAAAAAGTTCATGGAGAAATGACATTAAAAGACAGTTTTAATTTAATTAAATTTAATGCTGTGAGTCAGAACCGACTAGATGGAACTTGACAAGAACAACTCTGCGCTTAAGGATCGCTGTGCATTGGCACAGAACAAGGCTATGTGTAGCTGCTCTGATTGGGCCATATTCATGACCGCACCAGTTCTTTTTACCTACCTGCTGTTGCTGAGTGCCATTGAGTCAGTTCCAATTCATAGTGTCCTTGTATAGGGTTTTCAAGGAGTGGCTGGTAGGTTTGAACCACTAATCTAGAGATTAGCAGTCCAGCGCTTACCCTATTAGTGCCACAACAGATATCTTTAATTGCTCACATAGCAAATTATGTCTATTGGTTAAGCCACAATCTGGTTATTTCAGCCATCTGGGCCCACAGAGGAGCACAGATTAGGTCAGACAATTGCAATAGGCTATGAGCATTTCATCTGTGGCCTTTGAGAGTAAAGTGCTAATTCTAAAAACTGTACAATAGATTTCTTTTGGCCTGCTTGGTGCTGGTGGTTGTTAAGTGTCCTCAAGTCAGTTCCAACTAATAACAACCCTGTATATGGTTTACAAGACGTGGCTAGTGGGTTTGAACCGCCAACATTGATGGTTTGCAATCTGGTAGATAATATGTTAATTCTGGTTAATATCTCTGAGGAAGTATAGCCAGATACTCCTTCGAAGCCAGGATAGCAAGACTTCGTCTTTCATACTTTGGACATGTTGTCAGGGGGGACCGGTCCCTGGAGAAGGACATCATGCTTAGTAAAGTGAAGGTCAGCTAAAAAGAGGAAGACACCAGATGAGATGAGTTGTCACAGAGGCAGCAGCTATGGGCTCACGTGGAACAACAATTGTGAGGATAGTGCAGGACTGGGCAGTGTTTCGTCCTGTTGTACACAGTGTCTCTATGAATCAGAAGAGACCTAGGGCACCTAACAACACTACCAACAATAGCTCTAAGTTCATTTTATAGACGAGATAAAACTGAGCAGTCAAATTTCATTCCCTTGAGGTACCAATATGATTGGTTCTGTTTATTACAAATGATTTTTCTCAAAAGCAAACCCCTAATATCAGTATTATTTTTTACTAAGGGAATTTTGGAACTTTTTCAAACATATTTTAAAACAATTTTTTATATTTTTCTGTGTTGCTTTTTAGTGTAAATTGGAAGGGTTATAACCAAAGGTAATCAGACAAGGAATTAATATTTGTTCATTTCCAAATTATGTCAATTTGGATACAAATTTTGGAATATATTTACAGAAGCAGTTTGAACTGCTGCTTAAAACTTACTAATTTCTGTCAATAATAAAGCAACACATTTATCTTATCTCTTACTAATTTTTGTTGTTTATTAACTAGATTGTTCTATTTGAATCTCATCATCAATTCCCAGAACTGTGTGTTCTGACTTCATTCTTTTACCCTTGTTTCAATTTGAAATAGTATTCCAAATGCTGGAGGGTCAAAAAGTATTGCTACTAGTGTTTCAGTTCATGCATGCATGAGGTAATTTCAAAGAAAACATTATTTGAACTTAATGAGTGGATGGCTACAGACAAATTCTCTCAGTAATATGTTTGTTTTAGTCTCATTTGCATGCATCAAAAAGAAGGATATATTTTGGAGCATGGTAAATATGATTTTGAAGTTATGGCTAATATAAAAATTCTAAGCAAATATCGAGTGCACATATTCCTAAATAATTGAAACCTTATAAAAATTTATAGGAATGCTACATTACATAAAACAAAAGTTTAAAAATATAGCAAAGATGAATTCAAGGCACAAGGGTCAGTTCTGAAGGTTTTGTTGACTGTTTTGCGGGGTTGCAAAATCCTGTTAGATTTTTCTCAAAGGACATATGACAATCATGGGTTCTTACTATGAAGAAGCTTTAATAAAGCTGAACACTGAAATGATGAGAAAAATCCAAGGAATTGGTGACCAGTAACATTTTCCTATCACAGCAATACATCTGCTCATCCTTCAAGGGTAGCAAGGGCTGTCATTATGAGCATCCCAGTGGGAAACCTTATCCCATCCACCCTACATTCCTGATTCTACCCTTTCAGACTTTTGCTGCCAAAACTTAAAGAACATTGAAAAGGAAGATAATTTGAGTCCCTCGAGGATGCCCAAACTGTCATTTTGGTGTGGTGCAAATTGAAGAATGCACAATTCTTCAGGGAAAAGTTAAAGAGATGGAAGCAACATCTTCAGAATTGTATAAATTAGTTGGAGGATATGCTAAGAAACCATAGCCTCATATTTTGATATTATTACTTAGCAAAGGTTTCTATGATTTTTAGCAATACTTTTTAACTTGTTCTTTTATACAGAGAGCCCATTTGGCATGTCCCTGGCTCAAGGTTTGAAAACAGTTTGAAGAAAATCTTACATTGACCTAAAAGATTCCCTTTCCCTTTAGCATCATGGAATGATCAGTTACATTCCTAATATGTCATTCTTATTTCTGGTTTTTCAAGAGTCTTTCACTAGAACTGTGTCCCTCCCTCTCTTCCTCACAAACGCGGATCCTTTACTGTTGTTGTTAGTTGCTGTTGACTCTGCTCAGGGACCCTGTCTCTATTAGTATCTAAATCATAACAATATAATATGTCTGAGTCATTTAATTCCTTCATCATGGAATCAACTATTTGTCTGTGACAGAGAGCAACAACCTTTTTAATTCCTTTACACCTTGAAAGAACATTTAACAACTGGTCTAAGGGTGACTCTGAAAAGTCATTGTGGCTTCACCTTTAAACTTGTTCTGGCTAAATTGGAGATAGAAGAATCTCAACGAAGAGAAATGAAAGGAACTTTAACCAGATACATGATCAAATCTTCCTAGGAAATGAAAATAACTGTCCAGGGCATACTCTTTTCAAAGAGTAGTAGATGGGTGATTTAGGCCACATTTTCCAGGGTTCTGGTTTCATGTAGGTCCTAATCCAAAATATCAATTGGTAGTTGTATTAGATTGCTCTCTTCCCCTTAATCTCTCAGGTCTGTTAGAAAAATGAAACTAGATAAAACTATACTTCTCCCCACACTCTGTTTCTTTTCCCTGTTCTCCTCTCTCCCACTTTCCACCTTAAAAATAACAACAAAGGCCCAAATCCCAGTCTTCTCTATTTTCTGGCCCAATCTCTCTGGAGGAAGCGTAATGATGAGTGGGTGTTGATGTATCCCAGGTCCTGTGGACATCTACAGACAGAGGACAGCTGAAGCCTGGCAGTGGTCACTCCATTTAGTCCTGGGGAGAGCATGAAAAGTCAAGTTCCCAGGCAATTTTATCTACATCACACCATATCAAAGTACAGAAGGAACTGATTGGAGATACTCCAAATGACCTTGCTCTCTAAGTCAGATGTGAGTTTTGTATTTGGTTTTGTTTCCTTTTAGATTAGCCAATGAATAGAGACAAAAAAAGTGTACTTCATGTGTAAGGAAGAGTGAGTAAAATGAAGTATTAAAGTGAACAATTAAGTTGAAAATTAAGAAATCTGGATTCTGGTATTAATTGGGCCTCAATGTCCTAATCTATAAAATGGGATCATTGTTAAGTGCCATTCACTTGGTTCAGACTCATAGCTACCCTGTGTAGGGTTCTGAGGCTGAAAATCTTGGAGGGCGCAGATAGCCTCATCTTTCCCCAAGAAGCAACTGGTGAGGTGGAACTGTTGACCTTGTAGTTCGCAGTCCAATGCTTATCTTCTAGTAGTAGAATGAGATCATCTGTAGAGGAGTTGGTAAAATAGTGGAAAGCATATCCAACGGATTTCAGGTTCAAGATCCTTGAAATGTATATAAAAACGTGTGTACATCTGTGTGTGAGAAAGTGTGTGGTTTCATTTAAAGGAACTGAAGCCCTCAAACCATTAAGAACTATTATCTTTTCAAATGCTAAATAAAGTTCAAGTGTGTGGTTTTTTTAAAAAAGTTTTTTCATTCAAGCTATTTGATTTTGTTCTTCAGGAAACTCATGTCAAAAATGTCTGAATGTGTTCTGAGAAACAAACACGGAACCCATACATTGTTGTCAGCATTGGTTCTTGAAATCCTTTAATGCATGTTTTTAAAGCTACTCTACATTGATTTTGAAGTATTGCAAGCTAGGAAATCTGCTGCTATTATTTTTGTATAGATACTGAGTAGTTTTAGACACAAAAGTCAGGGTTTATCATGAAAGCAATTGACTAACGACCTTATTTTGTAAGTGCATGCAAACCCAGATTAGAAATATTATATTTCTAGAAATAACTAAACTAACCACAAAAATGATTTCTTACAAATTAGAAACTATCAGTTACAGAAAGTATAGAAATCACAAAGAGAAAATTGCTTAAAATCTCTATATGAGATCAAATGAACAAAGATGAGAAAGTAAGGGGGATCAGAGAAGCTAGACTAGTGGAAAGAGAACAATCAGAATGGGAATAAGAGAATGTGAAAAACATAATAAATGCCACTAAACAATAGGTACGTAGTTATTGTTGTGTGCCATTGAGTTGGTTCCTATTAATAGCTACCTTGTGTAGGTTTTTCAAGGAGCCACTGGTGAGCTTGAATCATCAAACTTTCAGGTCCAGCGCCACACCTTCACTTCAACAACATGTATGATGTTGTGTTGTTAAATTGGTTCTGACTCATAGCAACTCTGTATAGGGTTTCTGATGAGCAACTCGTAGGTTTGAACCGCTGATCTTGCAATTAGCAGTCTAATGTTTATCCGAAAATGCTACACCAGGATAAAATTGTTAAATGTGAACCTAATTTGCTATGTAAATTTTCACCAAGCACATTGTAAAAAATATTTTTTCACAAAAGAATAAGTTGCTTTATAATCATCAATAAAGCTAATTAATGTAGTCCCTTTTGTAAAATAAAATGTACAATGTTTTCGTCTCATCATTTCAAGTACTGGTGATTTATATTCCTAAAATGATTTAGAGTTAAAGCAATGCTCACTACGCAGATGTTTTGATCATGAGGTGAGAGAGAGAGAGAGAGAGAGAAAGAGAGAGAGAGAGAGAGAGAGAGAGAGAGAGAGGTTATGAATCGGTTCGGGCTGCGAACCTTAAGGTCAGTGGTTCGAAACTACCAGCTGCTTCGCGGGAGAAAGATGAGGCTTTCTACTCCAGTAAGGATTTACACCCTCGGAAACCCTGTACAGGGTCGCTATGGGTCGGAACCGACTCGATGTCACTTAACAACAACAACAATATATATATACAGAGAGAGAGACAGAGGGAGGAGGAGAGGAGAGGAGAGAAGAGGGGAGGAGAGGGGAGGAGAAGGGAGGGGAGGGGAGGAAAGGAGAGGAAAGAATCCTGGTGTGGCACTGTGGGTTAATGAGCCAGACTGCAAAGACATTTGAACTGCAAGGTTGGTGGTTCAAGCTCACCAGCTGCTCCTCAGAAACCCTATACAGGGTAGCTATGGGTCGGAACCGATTTGACAGCACTTAACAATCACAATTTTATATCTATCTATATCTATATCTATCTATACATATATATATCGCTATTGCTATCTATCTATCTATCTATCTATCTATCTATCTATCTATCTATCTAGCTAGCTTGCTCTGGTAGCGTAATGATTATGAATCAGGCTGCGAGCCACAAGGTCAGCAGTTCGAAACTACCAGCTGTTCCGCCGGAAAAAAGATGAGGCTTTCTGCTCCTGTAAAGATTTACAGTCTCGAAAACCCTGTACAGGGTCACTATGAGTCGGAACTGACTCCACGGCACATAACAACAACATATATATATGTAATTGCTTTTGTTAAGTGCCATGCAGTTGGTCCCAACTCATAGCAGCCCTGCATAGGGTTTCGGAGGAACAGCTGGTGAGTTTGAACTACCAACCTTTCAATTCAAACTGACCTTGCAATCTAGTGTTTATCTTCCAGCACCACATCAGGACTCCAAAATGTAATATATTTAAATATATGTTGGAGTCCTGGTGGCTCTGTGGGTTAATACTCTGGGCTGCAAGGTTGGTTTGAATTGCAGGGTTAATGGTTCAAGCTCACCAGCTGCTTCTTGGAATTCCTTTACAGAGTTGCTATGGGTAGGAACCGACTCAACGGTACTTAACAACATATGTATGTTATTTCTCTGGTCTTCTGAGAAATAATTTTTAATTTTCTGCCCCTGAAACATAAAGACGTCCTTAAAGATTTTGCCCTCCTTAATGACAGTGTCACTATGGTTGGGATTCCAAATGCCCTGTTCTCAATGCAGCCATCCTGGATCTTAGTGTAGGCAAGGTTGTACTTTCAGGTTAGTAACTTTATAGCTCTTTTTGTTAACTTGTCCCCAGTTCACCAGATACTTCTGAAATCTAAATACATTTGTAAATTACAAACCCTTACTTTTAGTAGATTTATCCTTTTCTTTATAAGTGATATAACTTCCAAAATAGATTTTACTTTTCTATAGTTTTAAAAAGACAAATTTCACTGAGGTCTTGAAAGTATTCTTAGATTTATCCAGATTATATAGTAGTCACTGTCACAGCTGGCTGAAAAGTAAAAGCTTGGCGATATGATTTGGCTTAGTTCCCAGGGTTCACCAGGCATTAAGCAATATCTGCGAGTTAAGTTCCTCACTTTCAGAAGCTATATTCTGAAGCTACAGTAAGTAACACTTTGACTCACTGTAGTCCCATTTAGTGTACTGCTCTGTAATGATATATACACAAATAATTTGAGAAAATGGATTCTCCTTCTACAGCACCACATTCATCACATAAGATATCTCATCTCTCAGATGCTACCCATTTAAAATCACTGCTTCTATGTTGGGTGGTTACATGACCATTGTGTTTATTTTCATATTCTTCATAAAACTAAATTCTTTCTGATGTCATAACTGTTTGTAGAGGCATGATCAGTCTTCTTTGGCTATCTGAATATTATGCACTGGATGATATTTTCCCCTAAAATGTGCAGAGTATCTTTTGTTAAGGACTGCCATGTATACTACTTTAGCTGCAGTAATTCTGTGCTATGTAGGAATGCTACTCATGCCTGTACACATTACAAAAAGGTGGCATAGCATGCAGGGAATAATGCAGAGGATAGGAGATCATACCTGTACCAACCTGTAGACATAGAAGTACTTTATAATTTAGAATCAGAATTCTATAAAACACAGCTTCTTATAATAGAGGATAACTTAAAATGTGCAAATCCATCACTGCCTAGTTTTATACATGGGAAAAGGAAATGATAGACGGTAAGCAGATAGGCCTAAAATCACATAGCTTAGGTAATGGTAGAATAAACATTTTATGAATTCTGGTTCAATATTCTCATTACACTTCATTATTTATATAGAGAACTACAGAGAACGAAGCTAGTTACTACTACTGCTCTTTGTGCCATGTCTTTCCCTAAAAATATTTCTGTTATTTTCCTAAATTTTATCCTGCGCCAAAATTATTTTTTTTAAAGCAATTTAAAAGTAGCAGATTCTTGCTGTTACAAAACAGCAGCTTCTGAGTTTTCTTGCTATTTACCACACAGTCTTAGATGGGAGTTAATAAGTTGCTTTCAACAGAATTATGGTGTTGGCAAAGAATAGTATATACAACAAAGCCTGCTAGAAGAATGAATAAATCTGTCTTGGAAGAAGTAGAACCATAATGTTCCTCAGAAGCATAGATGATGAGATTCAATGTACTTTAGACATGTGGTCAGGAGGTACCAGCCCCTGGAAGAAGATCATCGATGAGATGGATTGAGCCCAAATAGTAACAATCATGAGAATGGCACAGGACTGGGTAGCACTTCATACCGCTGTACACAGGATCACTATGAATTGATGCCTACTGGATGGCACCTAACAGAAACAACATTCACACAGGTGGAAAAGACTTGGAATATCCAAATTTTAGACTTAAAATAGGTGCTTAAATTGTTAAGGAACGTGTACTTAATATATATTGAGCTGCAGTGTTTGGTTAATCATATCCTTTGAAAGCAAGTTCATGTTAGTGTTTCAGCTCTCACAATAGCTGGCTCCTATTCATTGCCAAAGTACCAATTTTAACAGCTCTCTCCAATGGCATAGTAACTTTAGAGATAAGTATCATTTCTTTTCAACTATTAAGAAAAAGATCAATTTTGGTGTCAAATTACCTAAAGACACAGTTTTAGGGACACAAAGGAAATTGAGTACACCAAGGGAGTTGCTTGAGAAAATGAGCAGTATATAATCTAATATTTTTAATTTTATGTACATGAATATAGTGTATGTCAACTTTGTACAGGAGATACATACATTATTTAAACATTTTACTCAACAAATAAGAATTTATAATAGCAATACAACTGACTAGAGGGCTGTCCACTTAATAATACTTAGATTAGATTTGTACTTTAATAAGAAGAATTTAATAGTTTACAATCATAGAAACACTGACATTTAAAACAAGCTTTTATAAAATTATATATATATATATATATATATCCTCGCCTCACTTATTAGGAATGATTTGCATTTGTGAATGTGTGCAATGAATGGCATATTTAAATTTTTAGGTAATAAAATAATTTAGAAGCAGTTCATGCAGTGGTCAAAGCAAAGAGTGGCAGTTCCTTCGAGATGCCCTCTCCCTTTGACATCAACTGGGCATTAAACACATTCTAGGTACCATTGGGGCACACTAGGCCAAGTCTCCTCTAACAATTACTTATATTAACATAAATATACACAAGTTGGCATCTTTCCTTACACAGTACAAATGCAGGTCACAACTTCTCTTAGCTGTGGGAGTAGTCAGTTTATACTTAAAGTGATTTAATGTCGCCGCTAGAGTTCTACATATATCTCTATACAAGGTAACTAACAGAATTTCCTGGTTTTTACAACTTTACTCTGATACTTCACAGAATGTCCCCCATGTCCTATGACATAAACATCCAGCAGATAAGATGTGCCAGGCTGGAGACCTTTGATTGTTTCTGTGGTCACTGCTTTTTGTAGGTTTTCACTGTGGAAATATTTACATAGGACCTTTTCTGATTTCTTCCGTGTATCTGGTCCTAGGCATTGGTTTTGTTCTCTTTTCTTCTGGTCTTCATTGTAGTTATCATCCACTTCTTTTTTGTAGATGCAAAACTTGTTCCTTTCCTGAGTGCCCAGCCAAGCCACAGTGGCAGAAGAACAGGTGCGGAGCTTGTCGAAGGCTTTGATTCTTGTATCTTCAGGAAGAGAGGGGAATGCCTGCTTACTTGGCCTTGTGGTAGCTAGTATTTTCAACATGGATGCTCCTTTCTTGTTTCCTTTCAGTCTGATGAGATACTTTGCTTTAGGTTTTCCTCTAAGTTGAAACTGCCGAATGCCTTCCATGTTCTGAGACAGAAGGAGTTTTCCATCTCTTCTCACTTGGATTTGGACAGCATCCAGGCAAGAATGAATAAAGAAAGTGACTTTCTGGTGAGAAGAGACTGGAGCAAACCGTAGAAATTTTGCTCCCTTCCTTTTTACAAATACATCTGTAACTTTCCCATCTTTCAGCTCAACTGTCTTCTGTTTAGCTTCTTCCTTGGTCCTGGCAAAGGTACCGACATAAGCAGTGCTCATGTTGCTGTTGCTGTTAACCACAAAGACATCAAAGTAGTACTGTGTGTCCGGTTTCAGATCAGAGACAGTAAAGATGTTCTTGTTTCCCATACAGATTTTCTGAATGTCAACCTTGGGCCTCGAGTAAACATGACGCCCGAGTTTTGGAGCAGGCTTTGATAAGAAGCCACGTTCTTTACCCAGATTATCTGAAGGAAATCCAAAGTGAGCAAAGTCAAAGGGGCTAAAGTGCACACCAGGTTTTGGCACCATCATAAAAGCATCATCTGCACTCAATTTTGCTTCTACTGCACAGAGACTTTTAAAGTTGTGCTCTTTGCTGATGACCACACAGTACTGAATGGGCTGTTTCAGCAAAGAGGATGTGGGGCTTGGTTTCCAGGCTAAAGTGACTGTGGTACGTCCTAGGGAGGTAACATCTACTCTCGGGTCATAAGGCAATTCAGGATATGGTTGATCTGACTCTGGAGTTGTAGTGGCATAGACTTTGAAATGTGTATCTTTCTCTGTTGAGAGAAGTTCCAGCTGATATAAACCAGATGGAGAACTAGAAGATAGGAAATACTCAACATCATTGCCTTTGTAGGAGAATAACTCTGTGCCTTCCTCACTAGTGATCTGTTGCTTCTGCTCTTCAAGAGGTTCTGGATCACCTAGAAGAAATAAGAGAACCATATGAGGGCATATGTAAGGTGGCTTAACAGCCTTAAGGACTCCTGGTACAGCACCATAAGATAAGCACTGGATTGCTAACTGAAATGTTGGTGGTTCAAACCTACTAGCTGCTCCTCAGAAACCATATACAGGGTCACTATGAATCAGAATCGACTCAACATCACTTAACAACTAGCCTTAAATTAGTTTAAAAGGTTCTTAATATTCCTCTGTTATGAAAATAATATGTGTTCATTGTGTAAATTTGAGAAATAGAGAAAAAATGATAGAAAAAAAATCATCTATGAATTCATTACACAGAACCCACCCATCACACAGCTTCCTATTGAATTGATTCTGATTCATAGCAACCCCATATGTGTCCAGATGGAAGTATGATCCTTAGCGTTTTTCCTGGATGATGCCTCATTGCCAGGCCTTTTTTCCAAAGCATCTCTGGGTGGATTCGAACTGCTAACCTTTCAGTTGGTAGTGAAGAGTTTTGCCATGTTCACCACTGAGGGACTTTCAGTTGGTAGTGAAGAGTTTTGCCATGTTCACCACTGAGGGACTTCTATTTGGAAACAGCTGTTTGTCTAAATATTTTGTTCCATTTTTATCTGGTATTTTATTTTACATATTTTTATATAGTTGATATTTTCTCTCATTGCTCTTTGTAATTTAGTGATAATTATTCTCATGAATTAGATAAACCTCAATTTTGAATAGTATTTTCCTCACTAAATATTCTAACACAACTATCATGCTGTTGGTAAAATTTTCACTATTATAATAAAAATATACTGTAATATTTTTGTAGAGCTTTACATTCAAATTACTTCCCCAGAATAGAGTCTAAGTAGTGGAAATTTTAAGTCGAAGTATTGCTGCCTGGTAGCATCTTTTACATGCTATGAGTTGTCAAGCCTTCACCTTTAAGCTATGTTACTCTAATCTCCTAAGCACAGCAGCATTACTTAAGGCCTTAGACACATCTCATCATTACCCTTGTATCTTATTATTTGCTTTCCATGATTTGTATCTTCTTTTAGTGACTAACTAATTCCTCTATCTGACTTTCTTCTCAATCTGGCCTTTCATTGCTGCTAAATGCCCCTTTTTCCCTTTCTTTGATTCCATTCTTAATCCCTCATAAACCAGAGATTCTTAACCTTGGGTGCATATTACAGTCACCTGGGGAGGTTTAAAAAGCCCCAGTGTGCATACCACACAACAATTTAAACAATATCTCAGGAATTTAAACCAATAAATTCTGGTTCAATCCTTCTGCAGAGAATTTGTATTTCTACCCAATTATACCAAATCAGAATCTATAGTTTCACAAGATCCCCAGGTGATTTTTGCATAATTCTGATTTGCTGTATCTGTTGTTGTTGTTATGTGCCGTGGAGTTTGTTGCGACTCAGAGTGACCCTGTACAGGGTTTCCGAGGCTGTAAATATTTACAGTAGCAGAAAGCCTCATCTTTCTCCCGCAGAACAACTGGTAGTTTGTAACTGCTGACCTTGTGGTTCATAGTCCGATTCATAACCACTATGCTACCAGAGTTTGGAAAAATTATATTCTCAGCAGGGCGTCAAACCAGAAAGAACTGGTTTGAAGCCCTGGGTGGGGTTCAGACATCAGTAGCTTTAATAGTCCCACAATTGAATCCAATGCTCAGACAAGATTGTAAACTACAAGTATAAAGCCTATTCTTAAACCTCTCCCCTTCTCAATCTTTCAGTAGTTCCCACTCTGTCTCTCCTAACCTTTCAGTTTGCCAAGATCACTGTCATCTAATATAGTGCTCCATTTCCCTAAAAATTCCTAGCTTCACTTGGCCATCTTCATTGCTTTTCCTTATTAACAGATATTGTATGTTTCCTAAGACTATTGACCATCCATTCAGGAGGAAGGGACCAGATCTATCCTGTTTCTTACCTGAACCTTCCCCACTAGCCTCTTCTGGCAGCTCTTGGAGGCTCAGTTTCCATTCTAAAGGTGCATCACATGGAGTCACTGTGACTGATAATGGAGTATTGTCTTCTTCAACCACGAAAAAATACCTGTGGGAAAGTGGACCAATTCAGACCAACATGATTCATTCCAACGCTCAGAATCAAGACTTATTAAATAAAGTACTTGGTTTTAATTCTTATTCATTTAACTGAGAACAAAACTTTCTATTAAACACAAATCATGGCATTTAAGTATTAGTTATGGATGTTTAATAGCCCAAAGTCCGCAGTCCAATTTACCATCAACAGTGTAAACTAATAAAAAGACAATCAAGTAAAAGTATTTTGGGTTAGGAATCAGCACTTACTTGAGTTTTGGAGTTATTCAACACAGGGTATGCCATTGCAAAGTATGCCACAAACTCAGCCAAATTTCTAGAGGAACTACAGTGCGTGTATACTGTTTCCATATATTTGGTGGTAATTGTAAAGCACCTCTGAGTCACTGTCACTAATTATTTCTAAATGTCACCACCTATTTCACATAGCCACCTATTATTTCTAAAATAGTCACCGACTATATCTAAATGCCATTTTCACAATAAACTTGTTTAAATGGTTGTTGGTCTCTGACAAAATAGCACACTACACATTCATATTTTTACATTGCAAAGTTCTAGTACAAACTACACCGTTGAGTTTTAGTCACAACTTTACAATTTTATATCTTTTCAGGAAAAGGTGATGTTGTTAGATGCCTCTGAGTCAGCTTAAACTCATATCGACCCTGTGCACAACAGAACAAAATAGTCCTATGCCATCATCACTATTGTTATGATACTTGGGCTCATTACTACTGCTACTGTGCCAATCCACCTCATTTGGGATCTCCCTACTTGCCACTGACCCTTCATTTTACCAAGCATTCTTGAGAATATGTCCAAACTTTGAGAGATGATCTGCCCATTCTGACTTCTAAGGAGTATTCTAGCTGTACTTCTTCCAACACGGATTTGTTTGTTCTTTAAGCAGTCCACGCTTTCAATATTCTTCTCCAACACCGGGACTCAATATGTGAATTATTCTACAGTCTTCCTTATTCATTGCTCAACTTAGTTAATAATCCCTAAATTCAAACTCACAATTTGAGAAGTATTTTCTAAACTACAGATTGTATCGGTTAGTGAGAAGTCATATTTATCTACCATTTCTTTATCATTAAGATTTTCTTTTGAATAAAATAAATTAGCTAATTAATTATTTTAAGGAGTCCTTTCATGGAGCAAACAGTTAAGCACTAGACAGTTGCCTTGGAAGACAAACCTGGTGATCTGCTTTAAAATGATCACAAACTTGAACCTGAAAACTCTATGGAGAAGTTCTACTTTGCCCAAGAAGAATCAGATAAATGGAGAAAAGATTGATGTTGTCAAAGACTTCATTTTGCTCAAATCAACCATCAACCCTCATGGAAGTAGCAGTTAAGAAATCAATGATGTACTGCATTAGGAAAATCTACTGCACAAGACTTCTCCAAAGTGGTAAAGAGCAAAAATGTCCGCTTGAGGACTAAGGTGTGCCTGATTCAAGCCATGGTATTTTCAGTAGTCACATATGCTTGTGAATGTTGGACAGTGAGCAAGGATAGAAGAATTGATATATCTGAGTTATGGTGTTGGAGGTAAATATCAAAAGCACCATGGACTACCAAAAGAAAAAAGTACAGCCAGAATGTTCCTTAGAAGTTAGTATGGAAAGACATCTCTCTTACTTCTGTCGTATTATCAAGAAGGACCAGTCCCTGGAGAAGGAGATAATGCTTGGTAAAATGGAGGGTCAGCTACAAAGAGGAAGACTCCCAACAAAGTGGATTGGCTCAGTGGCAGCAGCAATAGGCTCAAGTATAGCAACAACTGTGAGGTTTGGAGCAGGATTGAGCAGTGTTTTATTCTGTTGACCATAAGGGAACTATGAGTCAACAACCACACAACAGCAACATGAGTCAGAATCAACTCCACAGCAATTAACAACAATTTAAAAACAAAACAACAAGATGTTTGCTCTATTTTTTCCCTTCAGGCATTTTTATTATGTTTTCAGGTGAATAAAAACATTACCAAATTGTAACAATGCTGAGTATTCTTACTCTGAATAACTTTGTAATTGTCTTACAAAGTCTATAGTCTTCCAAATAAGGAGGCAATTATTTCAGTTCTGGCAAGCCAGGAGTCACTAGTTCCAGTAAAAAGTAAGTAAGTTTGACTTCTTATAGATAGAAATTCCGGAATAATTTTTGTTTCTATTTTTCGCATACCTATCAACACTATCCTCTCCAAAGTGACCACCACAACCTTCTATCTAGACAGTCTCATCTGCTTATTTATTTTCACTTCTTCAACCTAACCTTTGCAGCAAACCAAAACTGTGTTTGGATGACTCTTTTCTACTTAAACTCACTCCCTGGGTAATCTCACCAAGATCATTGCTTCAATCTACCTGTCTGTTGTTGCTAGGTGCCGTCCAGTCAGTTCTGACTCATAGCCACTCCATATACAACAGAATGAAATACTGCCCAGTCCTATGTCATAGATGATCATCTACTTTACCAGACGTAATATCTTCTCCAGGGACTGGTCCCTCCAAATAACATGTCCAAAGTACATGGCATGAAGTTTCACCATCCTTGCTTTCAAGGAACATTCTGGCTGTATTCTTCCAAGACAGATTTGTTTCTTCTTGGTGGTGGTGGTGGTTATGTGCCGTGAAGTTGGTTCCGACTCATAGCGACCCTGTACAGCATTTCCAAGGCTGCAAACCTTTACGGGAGCTTGGTAGTCCATGATATATATTCAAGGTTCTTTCTTTGTCTGTTAACTCCCAAATTCAAGTCACCAGCCTGAATTTTTACCTAAATTCCAGACGTATATGTCCAACTATCTTCTTACCATCTTCACTTGGGCATTAAAGGAAATTTCAACCATACAATTTCAATCAAAATCTCTGATTTGCTCCCCCCACCCCCTCCCCCCACCCCCAGAAATCAGCTTCTTCCGGCTAACCTTTCTGAATAAGTTAGCCTCCACAATTCTAGTTGCTCAATGTGAGGGTCAAAGTTATATGCCAATGAGGCTAGTCTATGAATTCTCAGTGGCCAGGCAGATACTGGATTGGTAGCTCTTCTATAATGCAATAAAATATACTCCCCTCTGATTATCTAATCTTATTTAAGCAATAAGCTTATCTAAGCAATAAGCTTATTGCTCAGCCAATCATTTGAAATAGTGCCCATGAAGATGTGGCCCACCTCCAGTATATAAATAAATGTTCTAGTAAAAGTCACTCTTATCCCTGCACTCTTCTCATCACCTGACCTATAGTTCCTTGGATGTAAGCCTATAGAAGTCTCCGCCCTGCCACCTGACCCAGAGATTTTGGGTTCACCAGCCCCTGCAATTCCATGAGTCAACAGAGGTCTCCAGGCTGCTGTCTGACCTTTGAATTATTTACATTATCTAAACATTTAGAAACATTATATGCCCTCTGTTTGTTTTACTATATCTATGGTATATATGCAGCACAGACAAGTGGACCTTTCCAGATGAAAATATATATTGACGTATGACACCATATGATAAACACTCGACATCAAGGTCAGTTTGACCTGCAAGGTTGGTGGTTCAAACTCACCAGCCACTCCTTTTCCTTGGAAACCCTATACAGGGTCACTATGGGTGGGAACCTACTTGATGGTACTTAACAACAACAATATATACCATAGAGTGCCGGAAGAACAAAAAAAATCTGTGTTGGAAGAAGTACAGCCAGAATGCGCCTTCATAACACATTTTTATGAGGGACCAGTCCTTGGAGAAGGACTTCGCGCTAGGTAAAATAGAGGGTCAGCAAAAAACAGAAAGACTCCCAATGAAATAGATTAGAACAGTAGCAGCAGTAGTAATAGTCAAGTGTAATCAAGACTGTGAGGATGGCACAGGACCAGGCAGTGTTTTGTTATGTTGTGCATAGGGTTGCTTTGATTCAGAACTGACTTGATGGGACTTAACAACAACATAAACACTGGTTGGCATTATAGGATAGGCACTGGAATGCCAACCACAATATCAGCAGTTCAAACCATCTGCTGTTCCTTAGAAACCCTATATAGGGTGGCTATGTGTTGGAATTGACTTGCCAGCACTTAACAACAGTAAGCTGAAATGGACTGGTATTGGCCTTTTTTAATCTGACAACCTTATGGTTTACTATGCCAGAAATGACAAATTCCTTAGGAATGGAGTCACATTCATTATTAAAAACATTTCAAGATCAAACAGTGCATGTTTGATTAATTCAGTTTGAAGAAGTTGGTAGAACTCTTTAATTCTACAGTTTCTTCATTATTGGCTATAGTGGTTGTCAAGTAAATATGAGTCATAGTTGTATTTATTGTTCTTCCTTGTAGGCATATAGATATTATCACAGACAGCATTATACTTTAGACTGAAATTGATCAAATATGCAATCAAGATGCATTGACAATTACTGTTGATGGGAACCAACACGAAAGGATCAGTAATTGGAAAATATGGGTCTTCATAATAAAAAATGATGCAGGTGATTGCATGGTAAAATTTGTAAGATCAATGGCTTATTCATTGCAAATACTTTTCTCAACAACATAAATGACAACTATACAAGAGGAGCTTGCCAGATGAATATACAGGAATCAAAGTGACTATATCTGGGGATATAAGATGGAAAAGTTCAATATTATCAGCTAAAAAAGGAGTGGGGAAGCTAAGTGTTGAACAGAGTTTTAACTGTTCATATGCAAGTTCAGGTTGAAGTCAAACAGAATTATCACAAGTCCATGAGAGCCAAAATATCACCTTGAGTATAACCTATCTGAATTTATAGACTATCTCAAGAATAGGCTTAATGAATGGAATACCAAGGACCAAAAGCCAGAGGAGTTGTGGGAGGACATCAAGAACATCATACATGAAGAAAACAAAATGTAATTAAAAACACAGGAAATATAGAAAAGACAAAATAGGGTGTCAGAGAGACTCTGAAACTTACTCTTGAATGCAGTGTACCTAAAGAGAATGATAAAGAAAAAGCTGAGCAGAAAAATTCATAGAGAAGTTCCAAAAGACAAAATAAAGTCTTATAATGGAATTTACAAAGAACTGGAGTAAGAAAACCAAAGTGAAGAGCACGCTAAGCATTTCTAATTCTGAAAAACGGAAGAAAAGAATTTAAGACTCAAATTGCAATATTGAGGGCATCTATGGGAGCCCTGGTAGTGTAGTGGGCATACATTGGGCTGCTAACCACAAGGTCAGCATCTCCACTCTCCCAGTCACTTCACAGGAGAAAGATGAGACTGGCTCCCATTAAGATTTACTGCCCAGTCCCGCACCATCCACACAATTGTTACGTTTGAGTTCATTGTTGGTGCCACTGTGTCAATCAGTCTCAGGAAGAGTCTTGCTCCTTTTCACTAACACTCTACTTCAACAAGAAGGATGTCCTTCTCCAGGACATATGTAAAAAAGAAAAGACAAGAGAAAGAATGAACCCATGAAAGAACTAAGTAGGGAGGGACGGAGAGAGAGATCCCTGATTGTTTTGCAATGTTTCTTAACAAAAAACATGTTTAGAAGGGAAAAAGTGTATCAACTCTTAGAACCAATGCTTATCTAATTTTTGACAGACTGGAAGACCAAGGATAAACTATTTATTTGATTCAGTGATATGAGGACATCTTGTAGAATGTTGAAGTTAACAAACAACAGGCAAGCACATTTGGAAAACCAAATCACTTTCTGAAGAAAAAATTTAATTTGCTCTGAGGTACCCAAAATTTTTAAAGAAACAAAACTATACAATAAGCAAACTGTGTTCAGTGAGTTCAGCTGATATTCCAGATTAACTTGAAATATTAGAATGGATGCCTATATCCTTACCTGGTTTCACAGATTCATCCTTCATGAGGACTAGGGCATTAAGTTCCTTCAATGTAGCCATGCTTATATTTTTAAATGAAAATCATTTAAAGATTCATAATCATTTTATATTATTGGCATGTTGTTGTTGTTGTTATGTGCTTTGGGTTGGTTCGGCCTCATAGTGACCCTGCACAGGGTTTCCAAGATTGTAAACCTTTATGGGAGCAGAAAGCCTCATCTTTCTCCCACGGAACAGCTGGTAGTTTTGAACTGCTGACCCTGAGGTTCGCAGCCCGATTCATAAACACTATGCTACCAGAACTCCTTATTATTGACATATCAGTTCCTAAATTATTACACTGATTCAAGCAAAAGGAAACTATTTCATTCTGACAGATACCCCAACAATAGGTCAGTCACTTCAGTCAAAATAGGAAAATTGATCACCTACTATTATTCAGACTGACCAGATGGTGATATGACAAGGCCATTAAATGAAAGAACTTCAGAGCATCATGTTACATTTTTATTATTGATTTTAATAGCCAGTTGTTATTACTGTTTTTTGTTTCATTCTCTTAGAATCTGATCATAGTAGTTAAATAAATATTCTTATGAAACTTAATGCAAAGCCTTAAAGAATCATGTGTATTCAATTAATTGCCCTCTTAATCTACATAGTCATTCTTAGATATTTCTTACTGTCCTGAAAATAAGAAAATTATCCTACTAAAATATAATAAGTATTGGCAAGTATTGTCCCTCTAGTCAAAAGCAGATCATGATCAGACAGACTCAGGTAGGCTCTATTTAATGATTAGTAGTTGCACTGTTACCTTACTCTTATTTAAAGAAAATAATTATTCCTAGGTTGGTTTTCAAATAATCTAAACTAATATTAAAAGGTTACATCCTTTATGAGCTTGATGGCACAGAGAGTACTACAGGGCGCATACCTTTTAGGTGTGTCTCTAAAGAGGTAACTGCTAATTTCAGCTCCATCTGGAATTACAGATGAATCATGAAAAAATGGTTTGTCTCGGATTTGCATTTGGAAAAGTTCCTCATCTCGAGTAGGTAACTTCTGGGTCCTTGAACTGAGTGGTAAGAGCAGCCATAGAAGACACCAGTGAAGCAGCACCATCCTAGGACAAAGGAAACAATTGCTTATGTTAGTTCTGCAAGCAGACACTTGAGCAAACTGCAAACAGTCACAAGAGATAGTCCTGGTATGGTGCTGTGGGTTAATGTGCTGGAATGCAATGTCAATTTGAACCTTAAGGTAGGCAGTTCAAGGTCACCAGCTTCTCCTTGGAAACCCTATACAGGATTGCTATGGGTTGGAACTGACTTGACAGCACTTAACAAAAACAAAGCACTCTGTTAGTTACAAAAGAAAATTATAGATGTATCTTGGATACATGCACATGTACCTTTCCTGAATTTGTGTTCTATAAACTGTTTCAAGAAGCTGTCTGAGATGAATCCACATGAACTTCACATTTCTGAACCATTTTGAAATTATTGGTGCATTAAAGTCCCTGGAAATTTACAGAGAAAGTTCCCAGTTAATTATGGAAGAAACCTATATGGTAAGTGCAGACAACATGATCTTCAGCATCTCATTGTTGTTATTGCTGTTGTTAAGTACCATCTAGTCAATCCTAACTCATAGCGACCTGTATAGGGTTTCCAAGAAAGGACTTTTGAGTTTGAGCCACTGACCTTGTGATTCAAATGACCTTGTGGTCCAGTGCTTATTCTGCAAAGAAACACCAGTTTATACTCAAATGATTATTTAGGGTCAATTTTTTCAATAGCTATATTTCTCCAGTCATATTACTAATGGCTGATATGTTTGCAATACTTAATATAAGTCATAAAAATAACTGATAGTCATAAAATTACCACTGTATGATTATTTTTTTCTCTTAAAATTTGACTAGGGATTATACTATGGATGTTGTATTACACTGATTTCCAAGATCCAGTTTTCATAAATCAGAGATTTTAGAGATTAAAAAAGTTCAACACCTTCATAGGTCAATTTGTCCAAAGTCACAAGATGAGTTATTTGTTGATGTCTAAAAGACTACAGTCATCAGTATGGATCACTTCAACATAGGGGGAAAAAAACACAAAAATCCTTGTAACTGGACCAATAAACAACATAATGATTGTGGTATAATGAATTATCTAATGTCTCTTCTAGCAACACTTCTTCCCTGCTGGATTAGCAAGGCAAAAAGTAGGTGGGAAAAGATACTGATAGGATACATGATTCAGCTGTAAATGCTGACCAAGATGACTGTAATTGTAAAAACATGCATCTCTAGCATGGGTTTAAAATGAACCATCTCACAAACAGGAGGGGAGATCTCACTATCAAAGAGCCAGAATTGGAGTTCCTTTTGGAACCTCTACAACCTAGGAATAGAAAGCTGTGATACCAGAGGAATGGCAGAGGAATAGCATCAGAACCAAGAACCAGAGCATGAGACAGCTGAGTAAACTGTAAAAGTAAAGCTGAGTGACTTTGGGAAGGAAGCTTGATTGCATAGTGGGGTGCCTTTAGGCACTTAAGTGGAGGACAAGGTTTGCTGACCCACAGAGCTAGAATGGAGTGCCTTCAGACTGGTGCTTATGGTGGACTGGTGTGTCCTGTGGACATTTGTCAGCCGCTGATTAGAACAATTGTGCCCTGAGCATTTTCTGTATCATACCCTGTTAACTTCCCTAATAAAACCCATAACTCTGAATATGGTGTCTGAGTACTGTGTGGCTATTGCAATGGATTAGTTAACTCAATAGAGAAGTAGAGAGAGTGCTTGGAGGAATGGTTGGTGTTTCATATTTTGCAATGAAAATGGTGAAAAAAGTTGAAGTTGTCAAGGATTTTACTCATCTTGGATTAACACTCAATGCCCATGGAAGCAGCAGTCAAAATCAAATGATGTCTTGTTGTTAAGTGCCATTGAGTTGGTTCTGACTCACAGGGGTCCTGTGTACGATTTCTGAGGAGTGACTGGTGGGTTTGAATTGCTGACCTTGTGGTTAGTAGTTTCATGCTTATCCTATAGTGCCTCTTTGGACATATTGTCCGGAGGAAACAATCGTTGGAGAAGGATGTCATGCTGGGTAAGGTGGAGGGTCAGAGAAAAAGAGGAAGACCTCTAATGAGATGGATTGGCCAGGTGGCATCAGTGATGG
>NW_006408606.1:11455516-11468226 GCF_000296735.1 Chrysochloris asiatica | reverse complement strand
CTGTCAATGCTTCAGCATAACTTGTACTTCTCCCTTTAGTACAATTGGTTCTTGTTCTTACGCTTCCTTTTGAAATGGCTGAACATTGACCATTTCTTTCTAGTAATACTCTGGGTATTCCTTTTGATGTTCTCTACATCATTCAATATTTTGCCCATAGAATCCTTCAATATTGTAAATTGAGGCTTGAATTTTTTTCTTCAGTTCCTTCAGCTTGAGAAATGCTGAGTGTGTTTTATCCCTTTGGTTTGCTAACTTCAGGTCTTTGCGCATTTCATTACAATACTCAATTTTGTCTTCTTTAGCTGCTATTTGAAAAATTTTGTTCAGCTATTTCATTTTCTCATTTCTTCTATTTTCTTTAGTATCTCTCTATTGGCAAGCCAGTTTCATAGTCTCTTCTGACATTCATTTTGGTATTTTTTTCTTCTTTCCTCTCTTTTTAATGACCTTTTGCTTTCTTCCTATATGATGTTCTTATTGTCATCCCACAACAAATCTGTTTTTGAGATGGTCTCTAAATTCAGGTAGGACATGTTCAAGGTCATATTTTGTCTCTGGTGAACTTACTCATTTTGTTCATACATTTTTATATGATCAGTTGATTGTCTTCTACAGTCTGCCCCTGGCCTTGTTTTGTCTCTTCCTACAGATGTCATCAATTTGATATCTGTGTATTCCATCTGGTGAAGTTTTTGTGTACGGTATTGTTAAGTTATTGTTAAATGCCATCATGTTGGTTCTGACTTATAATGAGCCTGTATAGGGTTTCCAAGGGGCGACTGGCGAGTTTGTCTGGAAGCTCCACTGAAACCTGTCCACCATGGATAACCCTGCTGGTAATCCAAATACTGGCTGCATAGCTTCCAGCATCACAGCAACACGTATGTCATCACTGTATGACAAGCTGACAGATGAGTGGTCAGTTTGTAAATACTGCATGAGATTAAAAATATGAGCTATTTATCATGGATGACTTAAAACTGCTGACCTTGCAGTCCAGTACTTTATTCCACAGTGCCACATAAGAATAATCACCTTTTATGTTATTTACAAAGATATTTGCAATGAATAAGTCATTGGTCTTGCAAAATTCTATCATATGATATCTAGCATTCTTTCAATCACCAAAGACACATTTTCCAACTATTGATCATTTCTCTAATTATTAATGATGTTTGTAGCTGTTTCTCTTCATTTTGAGTTGTGCCCCATCTGCAAACAAAAGTCCTGAAAGTTTTACTCTATTTATGTCATCATGTTCAACTCTACTTTAAAGAGGCACCTCTTTCTCAATTGTATTTTCAGTGTCTTCTAACCAGAAGGCTCATCGTTTGATATTATATCTGACAATATTCTGGGGTTTTTCATGTTTTTAACTTCTGGCACTATATCTGACAACTTTCCATTGCTATTTATATGGTTTTCAGTGGCTAAACATTCAGTAGTCTGCCCCTTCTTCTTCCCAATCTGCCTTTGTCTGGAAGCTCCACTGAATCCTGTCCACCATGGATGACCCTGCTGGTAATCCAAATACCGGCTGCATAGCTGCCAGCATAACAGCAACACACACGTCATCACATTACGACATACTGACAGATGAGTGGTCAGTTTGTAAATACTCCATGAGATTAGAAATATGAGCTATTTATCATGGATGACTTTAAACAAATATGGCACATATGATGATTATATCCTCTCCATTTTAGCTTCTTAAACAAAATATTGCTGATTTAGTTATGACTCATGGCAATCCCATGTGTTATAGAGTAAACCTGTGTTCATAGGGTTTTCCATGGCTGAATTCTTGAAAGTAGATCGTCAGACCTCTCTTCCAAAGCCTCTGAGTGGACTTGAATCACAATACTTTAAGTTGTGCTTAACTATTTGCACAACTCAAGAACACGTAAGCTACTTGGAAATTTACTATTTAGTGAAGTCAACCATTTCAGATTATAGGTTTACGCAGAGTAAGTGCCAGGAAACAATTTCCGATGGTTTTCATGCATTTGTTTTTGTGTCTTTTGGGAGCAAAAGCAATGACAGCTTTTGTTCCAAACTATCTAAGAGTGTGTGCATATGGTACATCTTATGTACCAAAGATAAAGTCTTCCTTTAGAGCTTATAGCCAGCATGGTTACTACCATGGTTATAAAAAGATCTGGGTTACCTAATTTCAGGATGGATTCTCTTCTTTTATAATAAAACCCACTACATGGGCTGGTAAGAAGTTCTGGTAGTGTAGTGGTTATGAATTGGGCTGCTAACCTCAGGGTCAGCAGTTCGAAACTACCAGCTGTTCCACAGGAAAAAGATGAGGCTTTCTGTTCCCATAAAGATTTACAGCCTCAGAAATCTTGTACAGAGTAACTATGAGTCAGAACTGACTTCATGGCACATAATCACCACCACCACATGGGCTGGTGCCATCTGGTACTCTTCACATCATGCCGTGAGAACTGGGACTCAGGGAATCCGCAGCAGAAAATGATAATAATGGGGATAAAGAGAAAAATGACAATAATGATTGGGAGTCTCATACCTTTTCAATGTAATCGATTCAATTCTGTCTCATAGTGATAACAGAGTAGAATGGCCCCATAGTATTTCCAGGACTGTAGTCTCTGGTAGCGTAGTAGTTACAAGTTGGGCTGCTAACCTCAGGGTCAGCAGTTCGAAACTGCCAGACTTTCCGTGGCAGAAAGATGAGACTTTCTGCTTCCATAAAGATTTACAGCCTCGGAAACCCTATACCAACTCATTATAAGTCAGAACTGACTCCGTGGCACATGACCACCATCAGTCTTTGTGGAAGCAGACTGTCACATCTTTATCCTGTTTAGTTTGAACTGCCAACCTTTTGGTTAGTAACCAAATGCTTACCTGAACCACAATGCCTACAGAGCTCTGTATGCCTTTACTAGAATCCATGAAACTATAGCAGTCCAACTTGTTAGCTTTCAAGCAGGATAAAATCTCAAAATATTTCACAGTTCTTTATGCCAACTTTCTACTTATTAAGTTTTTTACTGGCTTACATGTTTTACTGAGTAAACTTTTTTACTACTAATGGTGGTGTTGGTGGTGGTGGTTGTGTGCCTTGGAGTCAGTTCTGACTCATAGCGACCCTGTATAGGTTTTCCAAATCTGTAAATCTTTATGGGAGCTGAAAGTCTCAGCTTTTTTCTGTGGAGCAGCTGGTAGATAAGAACTACCCAGCTCATAATCCACTACTCTACCAGAGCTCCTTAGACATTTTTATTTATATTACCACAAAGAATAGTAGGCCTTTTCCTAGGTCTTTTGCTTTTAAAAATGTATCTTATTTTCCCAGGTTGCATTTTTTTCCCCTGCTGAAACAGTTTACACCATTGTAATGGTCAGATCAATTTGGAGAATAACAGACACTTTTCAGAAAAGTTTTGCAATTTAATATGACTCCCCAAATCAGAATGTAATATTCTGCCAGATAATGGTTTTCAAAATATAAACCATTTTTTTATCTGATAACATTCAACCATTGTTGAAAAAAACAAAAACAAAACGTACTCAGTTACTAGAGAAAGTTAATAATCTGTTCAAAATGATCATGTTACAGGGAGATTTTTCTTAAAAAACAAGATGAATTTTAAAAAGACATTGAATGTAACTAATAAAAAATATATATTAGCTGTGCAAATACATTGTGTAGATTTTTATACCTCATATTCACTGATCAAAAATTGAAATCTTACTTAAATTAAAAATTCTCAAAGGGTGATTTTAAGATTTCATAGATTCTTTTCCTTACCAATAAAATGTTCTTTCTCAAACATTCAGCTTAAGAATTACTTTACACAAACAGCTGAAAGTACTTTCTTAAGAATAAGCCTCAGGTAGGCCAGTCACTAAGAACACTTTTCTTCCAAGATTACAAAAGTGCCCTCTAATGGTCTAACTTTACCTCTCATTTCTTGTTGATATTTCTAGGTATCCAAAGCTTATCTGAATTTAAACTTTAAATGAAACAACATTTCTTTCAGCACTGTTGCTTTTTTCATGAGTTTTTGTGCAAAATCTAGGAAAGAAAGTCTATGCTGGAAGAAATCTTCCTTCCTTTCATTCTACAATAAAGGCTCTACAGTACACAAAAGTAGAAAGTTGTAGGACGGTTCCAAATATTTTTAGTTTTCAAGGCAGTTCACTTTGGTTGTCCAATTACTCACATCCCAGAAAAACTAAGTGGGTAATGTTCTATCACTGTGAAGACGACTCTGACTATTTTGATTGAATGACTCTTGATGAATGAAGCATGCATATGGTAATTTAAAACTCTGATATTGTTCATGTTGACAAAGACCTTCTTTTTCATATTCAACACATAAGTCCAGATCCTGGCCAAACTGGAGTCACATGCAAAAAAAAAAAAGGTCACCTATTTGATTTGAAACACCTCAATCATTAGAAGATCAATTCTTGGCAATGTGTGAGAGTTTTATCTTTTGGAACATCTCAACATATATCGGGTTAAAAGAGAATGTGTGTGCAATACAATTGTCCAAAGATTAACTGTGTTCTGTAATTATTAAGGCAGAGAAAATTTGGGTGTTATAAAAATACAAGTTTAAATATAATTAATTTAGGTAATAGATATATATGTCAAAAGTATTTAGAAACATATGAGTCTAATTAGTTGGTGTTAGAATAAAGGCAAATAAACAGTGGTTATAAAAGAAGAGCCTTGTAAAAATAAAAATGGAACATTTGCTGCCCTCTCTCTGGGAAGTTCATAAATAATGCAGCTCAACAAGAGTGGGTTTATTTTAAATATTTCAGGCCTGATGATTGGGGATGGACTATCACTAGTTTCCTTTATCTTCTCAGCTGAGCTGCTCTGCTTTCCCTCTCCCCTCCAATATCAAGGGAAAGTGGGTGGAGTATGGGCAATAGAAAGTAGTTTGAACACTGGTTTTAAAGAAAATTACCAAAGAGTAGATATGAAGCTACAGATTCTTTTTTCCTGTTGTTCAGTGAGGGGTAGAGAATGGAACATATAACAGATAACTGAAGATGTACAAATAATTCTAAGACATTAGTTTCAGCATTCATTTAAACTTTTGATTCTAAGGATCCATTCAATATTCTTTTCCAACACCATAATTCAAATATATGAATTCTATGGTCTTCCTTATTGTCAAATTCTAACATGCATGTTTTTGTTGTTGTTAAGTGCCATCAAGTTGGTTCTGACTCATAGCAACCCTGTATATGGTTCCTAAGGAGTAGCTGGTGGGTTTGAACTGCTGACCTTGTAATTCGCAGTCCAGTGCTGATTCTACAGGGCCACACCAGGAGACCCACATGCATATAAGGCTATTGAAAATTCCATGATTTGAGTCAGGTGCACCTTAGTTCTCAAAATTATATCTTTGCTTTTGAATGCTTTAAAGAAGACTCTTGCAGGAAATTTGTTTAATGAAATACGTCATTTGATTGCTTGGCTGCTGCTTCCATGAGTGTTGGTTGTGGATCCAAGCAAAATGAAGTCTTTAACAACTTCAATCTTTTCTCCATTTATCACAATTTGGAGTTTTTAGTGTAAATTCAAATAACTGGTCAAACTGACCTGGAATATCCATTTCCCACAAATCTCTGGAAATGCTCATGGAATGTACAATGGTTAAGTAAAGAAAAATGAAAGGGAATGTGAATAACTTGTCAATGCATCCATACAACACCCAGATGACCTCTGTCACCACAAGAACACAATGTGTTTGAAAGCAATAAAACATCTTCAAGGTGTCTGCACAGCAGTAATGGAACCCATATGAGGCTTTATGAATTCACTGTGCAAAGTTTATATTTCCATAATATAACTGTTATTGAATCAGTTAGTGGAAATAAATATTTGAAACTGTGCAAATAAAATATATTGAGTTTTCTTTTCTTTATCATTTAAAAAATATATTAAATGGATTTAAACACACATCCTAATTAAGAGTCTTGTTTTAAGTAGGGAAATACATCAAACCACTAAAAAACTTGCTTTTAACATTTACAAAACTGCTGCTTAGTTATATTATCTCACTAGTTTAAGAGATTTTCTAGCAAAAAGTTCCTTCAGGTTTTCATGTAATTGTCCAGGGTTCTCTGAATAGGAGGCATGATATATATTAAAGACATTGTGCCCTTTCTCAGCATTCTGGATTGCTCTATACAGCAACAAATCCCTTTACCTACCTGAAATAATGATCTAAACAATTTCCTCCATGACTCCACCACCAATCAAGGCTCTGAAAGTTTCTTTCAGAAATACATAAACATTTTGTTAAAAATGCTATCAAGCTCCTATAAGCATTGTTGTTGTTGTTGTTGTTGTTAAGCATTGTCAAGTACGTTCTGACTCATAGTAACCATGTATAGTGTTTCCAAGGAATGATTGGTGGGTTTGAACTGCTGACATTGTGATCAGCAGACCAGTGTTTATCCAAGTGCCACATCAGAACTCCTCTCTAGGCATTATATGTTATAAAACTTACTAATATTAGATTCATCAGTATAAATAGATTATATAAAATACAAAATTGGGGTAGGAAAGTGTCATTAGGAGGGGTAAAAAAGGACAGTGTCATGTGTCAATAGGATTCACTTTAAAATTCCCATTGTGCCCAATCTTTAAATAAATATACAGTGACTAATATAGAAGGATGGGCTTTCTGAATTTACTTGAAGTGAATACATCTGGAATGAATGAAATCTAATGTTTAATTACAGAGAGTGGAAAGTGCATGATTATAATTTAGTGAGGATAATTTCAAGGAATGGTTGGCCACAGAAATTTCTGTTATTTTCTTTTTAAGTACAAATATTTAGTCTTTTTAAATTCTATTTTTAAACTCAAGGGCATTTGTTTTTGCTTGACTCATTCATGCCACATCTGATAATAAATCTGAAGCATTTGATCTAGCTGCAAAGAAAAATTGTAATATCATTGGGGGAAGGGGCCCTGTGTTTGCCATGACCCCCTCAGTGAGCAAAGGAGGATTGGGCACTTTAACACTAGAGTGCCCACCATATGTCAGCTTAGATGCACATATTTCCTCAAAGCAGAAATTAGGCAATAAAAATAGTTGAGTTCTGAAAAGCTGTTTTTGTTTTGTTGTCATTTGCAAACAACGAAATGTTGACAGATTAATTGGTTAGTCTTATATATCCAAAAATATTCTCTGCCATGGTTGAAATTTTGAGGGATGTATATAATGGCTTGGTACATTTCCATATTTGAAATAGGAGGAATAAAGTGGGTGGAAGTGAAGGGCTCTGTCCTTTTCATTCAGTTATTTGGAGTAAGGAATGGTCTCTTCCATGTGCTACCTTAGCACCATAACCTTAGAGCTCAGCTGATACATACTAAGTCCTACCTGGCTCAACAAAGTGAAATCAGTGTTATGCACAGAAACCATGGGCCAAGGCTTCCTGGGTACATGCTACCAGTACAGATCAGAATGATTATTAAGGGTTTTAGAGTTCATCATGTCAAATCTATTGATTAGGGGCCTTCATATACATTTCAACCTCAATAATTCCAACCTCCTCTATCATTTCCCTAAATGATTGCCAACTTTCATTCTATAAGGAAATTAGATTAGTATTAAAAAAAGCAATGTAAAATTAAAACATGCCAAGGATTTGAATAAAGTTTCCATTCTGTCATCCACCTCTTCAAATCCTCGCAGAGTATATAGTTCATAATGGGGCCACAATTAGGGCATTCTATTTGTAAAAGATGACCAAAGTTACAGAGGAAGGATAAGTTGAGTTGAAAGAGGATCAGTCTTTAAAGTAAGTACGTCAGCATTGCCACTATCTCTAATGTCAATAATGAGGAATAACCTACTGCCTCAAAGTCGATTCTACTCACAGCATCCCTATAGGACAACCCTATAGGGGTTCTGAGATTTTAAATCATTACAGGTACAAACAGTTTTGTCTTTCTCCTACAGAGCAGCTGGTGGATTTGAACCACCAACCTAGTGATTATAAGTCCAATGCTTAACCCACAGCACCATGAGGGATCCTTAATGAACAACAGTAATTGTCACAATAAATGTACCGTAGGTAGAAGTAGTCTTTTGATCCAAGAAGCCAGATTCCTTTTACTAAATGAAGGAATGTTATCTCTTAAGGTACATCTTAAAAGTGATTAGAAGATGTGATAAAATACAGAAGTAAAGTAGAAGAAAATACAAAGTAAAACTGGAATAAAATGCAGAATACTTTCCTACTATCAAAATTTCCTCTATATGTGCATCTAAGATTTTGGGGGTAATTTCCACTATCTTAGGAGAAGCAAATGATTCCTAGATGGCCTTAAGGGAGGAATAACATGCTTGGTTGCTTTTCTTGCTTTAGTTTGGCAACTAAGCCATATTTCCTGTTGATCCCCAACAAAATGAAAATGACTTCCTGTGCAAGGTTTCCAAAAGCAATTTACAAACTGCACACCTCATCCTCTGTTGAAATGTAGCTAAGATAGAAGATGGCAACATGCCAGTAGCATGTAGTAACAGGATATATTAGCCTAGTAAGGTGTGACATGAACAGGTATAGTCATCAGATAGAATCCCTGCTATATGTACACCCTAAAAATATAAGAAAAGTACAAATGTATTTAATATAGACCTGCACAATTCTTCTGCTTATATTTGAGTGGACATTAATAATGTGTAAAAGTACCCACACATCCCAAGAGGAAAAGAATGCTACAAGATTTGAAGTGAAGAATCTTCAAGAGCCAATGAAAACAGAAACAAACTCAACGAAGGAGTAGAATTTGAGGGCGAGGAAGCTGAGAAAGAGAAATAGAATTGTATCAGTGAAAGTTAAACACATGTTAGGTAAGCATATTCTATATGCTAGATACTGAACTGTTGTTGTTGTTGTTAAGTGCCTTAGAGTCATTTCCAACTCATAGCAGCCCTGTATAGTGTTTCTGAGGAGTCGCTGGTGACTTTGAACCACCGACCTTGCAGTCCAGTGCATTATCCCACAGTGCCACACCAAGACTCCTGAGATATTGGTTATACTAGACAGCCTTTAGTCTTTAAGAATTTACAGTCTGGCAAGAAGTGAGGAAGAAAATATATAGAGATTAAAAAAAAAAAATCAGCAGGGAACTGATTATATAGGTTCTTAAAAACAAATACGGGGGGCTTCAAAAAGTTCATGGAAAATGGGATTGAAATATAATGGAATTTTTCCATGACTTTTTTGAAACCCCTCATATAACTTGATAAAAAAAGTGGGGGAAATAAGAAAACTAAAAAGGCAATCATCTATAATTTATACCCTATACATCTTGTTGTTGTTGTTAAGTGCCATTGAGTCAGTTCTGACACATAGTGACACTGTATAGGGTTTCTGAGGAGCAGCTGGTAAGCTTGAACCACTGACCTTGCAGTTCAAACAGCCTTTCAGTGTGGCACATTAATCCATAGCGCCCCACCAGGACTCCTATGCATCTTAGTAACTGCTAAAATTACTGGGGACATTCTGAAAAGGGCCCCCAAGGTTTTAAATTGTGTCCTAAGAAGGCTCCGAGTCCTGGTATGGCTAACCAACTCGACCGTACTTAACAACAACAACAAGGCTAGAGGAACAAGAAAAAGGTTTACTCAGAAGAGAGTCTTCTGTTTCAATGATCACTAATTGTAGTCTGTCTCTTTTTCATCCCAAATCCCCCAAAGGTTAGGAAGAAAGGCAGTATGATTCGTTGAAAAACCATGGATTAGGAGTCAGGATACATCCACTATGGTGGTGGTTGTGGTTGTGTACTTTCAAGTCAACTCTAACTCATAGTGACCCTGTATAAGTTCCGACTCTGTAATTTTTTATAGGAGCAGAAAGCCTCAACTTTCTCCCATGGAACAGCAGGTAAATTTGAGTTGCCGACCTTGTGGTTATCAGCCCAACTCATAATCCACCATATCACCAGGATTTGGTCACTTTTTCCCCTGTGAACCTCAGTGTACTTTACTGTAAAATAAAACTATTGATCTAAGTATTCTCTAAGTCACCCTACAGTTTGAATCCCTAATATTCCAGGGTTGTTGTTATTAAGTGCCGTCAAGTTAGTTACCACTCATAGCAACCCTGCATAGGGTTTCTGAGGAGCAGCTGGTGGGTTTGAACTGCCAACATTGCAGTTAGCAGTCTAGTGGGGATACAAAACTAAGGGATACTGATTGCTTGTACATGTCCACAATACTTATTCAATCTGTATGCTGAGCAAGAAGCTGGATTATATGAAGAAGAACATGACATCAGGATTGGAGGAAGACTCATTAACAACCTGTGATATACAGCAGCCTTGTTTGCTATAAGTGAAGAGGATTTACATTACTTAATAATTATCAAAGAATATAGCTTTCAGGATGGCTTGCACCTCAATGTAAAGAAAACAAAAATCCTCACAACTCAACCAATAAATAACATCATGGTAAACAGAGAGAAGACTGAAGTTATCAAAGACTTTGTTTTATTAGGATTCACCATCAAAATTCATGGAAGCAGCAGTTGAGAAATTAAATGAAGTATTGCATTAGGCAAATCTGCTGTAAAGGATCTCTTTTCAATGTTAAAGAGCAAAGATGTCACTGACCCAAGCCATTGTATTTTCAATGTTCTTATGTGCATGTAAAAGTTGAAAAATGAATAAGGAAGACTGGAGAATAATTGATGTATTTGAATTATGGTGTTGGTGAAGCATATTGAAAGTACCATGGACTACCAGAAGAACAAATAAATCTGTCTTGGAAGTATAGCCAGAATGCTCCTTAGAAGTAAGGATGGCGATACTTCATCTCTCAGAATTTGAACATGTTATCTATCAGGAGGGACCAGTCCCTAGATAAAGACATCATGCTTGGGAAAGTAGAGGGTCAGCAAAAACAAGGAAGACCCCCCAACAAGATGGATTGTCACAGTGGGAACAACAATGGGCTCAAGCTTCACAAAGATTGTGAGGATGGCATGGGACCAGGCAATGTTTTGCTCTGTGTTGAATATGGTCGCTATATTGAACTGTCTTGACAGCATCTAACAGCAACAAAAGATGAGAATAAGAATGAAGTGGACTACTAAATAGGAAGAAACCCTAGTGGAGTTGTGGTTTATGAGCTGGGCTGCAGTTCACTTCTACCAGCAGCTCCACAGGAGAAAGGTGAGGCTTTCTACTCCCAGAAAGTGTTGCTGTTGTTGTTAAGTGCCATCCAGTTGTTTCCAACCAATAGCAACCCTGTATAGGGTTTCCAAGGAGCAGCTGATGAACTTGAACTGCCAACTTTGTGGTTCCAACACACTCCTCCACAGCACTAAACCACAGGACTCCTTGGAAACCCTAGACAGGGTCACTATGAGTTAGAACTGACTCCGTAGTACAACCATCACCACTAAGGTAGGAGCTTGAGAGAGGCAAGCGGTGAGCACAATGAGGAAAACACCAGAAGAGAGTCTCCTGAAATCAGTGCTCCAGACAGTAAAACACAGGCTAGAGAAAGACAATAGGTGGTACACAGAATAGACACTATGCTTTGAAGTCCAATATACCTAAAGGGAAAAAGGTCTGTGATTTTTTTTCACATATTACATAATATATATGCTCATTGATTGTTTACTAAACACTGATTGGCTGATGAAACAAACTGAATAATTACTGTACATGCTGAAGTGAGATCATTGTTGGTTTTGTTTATGTTAGTTAGAGCAAGTATAAAAATGAAAGACTAAAACAAAACATAGCAACAAACAGGCATATATATGAACATATGTATATATATAAATGTATGAAAAAAAATATATATATATGGAGTGTGGTAGCTCCATAAGATATGCACTGGACTGTGAACCACAAGGTCTATGGTTTGAGCCCATCAGCTGCTCCATAGGAGACAGATGAGGCTTTCTGCTCCTGCAAAGATGTAAAAGCTTCAGAAACCCTATACAGGGTTGCTATGATTCAGAACTGATTCGATGGCACTTAATGACAACAATAAAAAAACTAACAACCTTTTCATTCATCACTCAGCAACAACCTGGAATTTTTATGTTTTCCATCTATCTTCTCACAGGATCTTCACAATTCAAAGACTACTTCTGCTGACCAAAACAAGGTACTTAAATCGCTCAAGATCATAGATATTCCTGCTCTTTTGATGAACATGCATTTAAATACTGCAGTGCTGTGACCTATATCTGCTGAACCCATTGATGCATCTTCCCTAAAGATTTGATCAAAAGAAATTTTTTATAACAGAGCTTCTAGTGATATAATGAAAAGTGATACTGATCAAACGTAGTGAGTGACAACAAGAACTGTTTTAAACAGGTTGTAGAGTTCATGGATTCATTCAATGGTTGTAGAGTTCAATAGAATTGTAGAGTTCATTGACTGATTCATCAAACATTTATTGTTCATTTAATTTTGTATAGGGAGTCCTGTGTGAGGAATGGTTAACTCACTCAGCTGCTCATCAAATTGTTGGATGTTTGAGTCCACCTGGAGGCACCTAGGAAAAAAGACTTGGTGAAATACTTTAGAAAAAGCAGTCATTGAGGAGTCTAGGAGTGTGGTTCCACTCTGACAAACATGGGGTCACTATGAGTTGTTGTTGACTGGATGACAACTGGTTTGGATCTTTTGGGGGGACATTGTTTGAGGTGTTGGAAATATA
>NW_006408606.1:11453231-11455416 GCF_000296735.1 Chrysochloris asiatica | reverse complement strand
TCTTTACTCGCATGGGATATCAAAAAGATTGTCCGATGATTTCTGCATTCTGTTGGGTCACCTCTCTTTGGAATGGGCACAAATACCTATCTCTTCCAATCAGTTGGCCAGATAGTTGTCTTCCAAATTTCTTGGCAGAGATGAGGGAGTGCCTCCTGTGCCACATCACTTTCTTGAAGGATTTCAATTTTTGTTCCATCAATTCCTGGAGCCTTGTTCTTTGTCAATTCCTACAATGAGCCTTGGACTTCCTCCTTCAGTATCATTGGCTCTTGATCATATTCTACCTCTTTGAAACAGTTGAACATGAACCATTTCCTTTTGGTACAGTGACTCTGTGTATCCCTTCCATCTTCTCTTGATGCTTTTTGCATCATTCAATAATTTGCCCAGAGAATCTTTCAATAACAAAAAGTCGAGGCTTGAATTTTTTCTTCAGTTCCCACAGCTTGAGAAATGCTGAGTGTGTTGTTCCTTTTTGGTTTTCTGATTCCAGATCTTTGCACATTTTTGTTGTAATATTTGGCTTTATCTTCTCGAGCTGATCTTTGCAATTTTCTATTCAGTTCTTGTACCTCCTCATTTCTTCCATTTGCTTTAGCATCTCTATGCTGGAGAGCAAGTTTCAGTTTTTCTTTTGACATCCATTTTGACCTTTTTCTTCTTTCTTGTCTTCTCAATGACTTTTTGCTTTCTTCGTGTATGATGTTCCTGATGTCATCCCACAACTCTTCTGGCATTTAGTCTTTAGTGTTTAATGTATCAAATCTGTTCTTCACGTGATCCCTAAATTCAGGTGGGACATATTCAAGGTCATATTTTGGCTCTCGTGGAGTGTCGATTAGGTCTTCTAAATTTCTCGGCATAAATGAGTGAACACCAGTGGTACATCAAAGTGTTGAAAATTTCAATTTGTAGTCTCTCAATTCCTGGAGTCTGTCAATGCTTCAGCATAACTTGTACTTCTCCCTTTAGTACAATTGGTTCTTGTTCTTACGCTTCCTTTTGAAATGGCTGAACATTGACCATTTCTTTCTAGTAATACTCTGGGTATTCCTTTTGATGTTCTCTACATCATTCAATATTTTGCCCATAGAATCCTTCAATATTGTAAATTGAGGCTTGAATTTTTTTCTTCAGTTCCTTCAGCTTGAGAAATGCTGAGTGTGTTTTATCCCTTTGGTTTGCTAACTTCAGGTCTTTGCGCATTTCATTACAATACTCAATTTTGTCTTCTTTAGCTGCTATTTGAAAAATTTTGTTCAGCTATTTCATTTTCTCATTTCTTCTATTTTCTTTAGTATCTCTCTATTGGCAAGCCAGTTTCATAGTCTCTTCTGACATTCATTTTGGTATTTTTTTCTTCTTTCCTCTCTTTTTAATGACCTTTTGCTTTCTTCCTATATGATGTTCTTATTGTCATCCCACAACAAATCTGTTTTTGAGATGGTCTCTAAATTCAGGTAGGACATGTTCAAGGTCATATTTTGTCTCTGGTGAACTTACTCATTTTGTTCATACATTTTTATATGATCAGTTGATTGTCTTCTACAGTCTGCCCCTGGCCTTGTTTTGTCTCTTCCTACAGATGTCATCAATTTGATATCTGTGTATTCCATCTGGTGAAGTTTTTGTGTACGGTATTGTTAAGTTATTGTTAAATGCCATCATGTTGGTTCTGACTTATAATGAGCCTGTATAGGGTTTCCAAGGGGCGACTGGCGAGTTTGTCTGGAAGCTCCACTGAAACCTGTCCACCATGGATAACCCTGCTGGTAATCCAAATACTGGCTGCATAGCTTCCAGCATCACAGCAACACGTATGTCATCACTGTATGACAAGCTGACAGATGAGTGGTCAGTTTGTAAATACTGCATGAGATTAAAAATATGAGCTATTTATCATGGATGACTTAAAACTGCTGACCTTGCAGTCCAGTACTTTATTCCACAGTGCCACATAAGAATAATCACCTTTTATGTTATTTACAAAGATATTTGCAATGAATAAGTCATTGGTCTTGCAAAATTCTATCATATGATATCTAGCATTCTTTCAATCACCAAAGACACATTTTCCAACTATTGATCATTTCTCTAATTATTAATGATGTTTGTAGCTGTTTCTCTTCATTTTGAGTTGTGCCCCATCTGCAAACAAAAGTCCTGAAAGTTTTACTCTATT
>NW_006408606.1:11449461-11450629 GCF_000296735.1 Chrysochloris asiatica | reverse complement strand
CTCATCAGCTGCAGCTCAGAAACCCTATATGAGGTCACTATGAGTCGAAACTGACTTGACAGCACTTAACAATAACAACAAACCCCGGTGGCACTATGAGTTAGGCACTGGGTTGCTAAACCCAAGTTGCCAATTCAAGTCCACCAGCGCCTCTGTAGCAGAATCTGCTCCCATGAAGATTTACAGTCTCAGAAACCCTATCTATGAGCTGCTATGAGTTGGAATCAGCTTGATGGCAGTAGGTTTGCTTTTGAGAGGCAAAGAACTAGGGAGGGTGAGACAGGAATTGAGAGAGGCCCTTCCTTAAGTGATCAAGAAAGGCTTCTCTGAGGAACCAACCTTTGAGCAGGGACTTGAATGTATGACTGATGAGTAACAGACACACTGAAGTAACTAGAAAAGTTATTTATCTATTTTTTAACAAATGTGGAAACTGAGGAAGAGTAAGAAGCACAGGCTTTGCCACCTGCGCATTACATCTGGGAACCTTCATACATAGGAATGTATGCAACCATCAGCCACTGAGAGAGACACACTGCTAAACCATTAGGGACCACAGTCAGATACTGACTCACTGAGGCTCCAAGGATCATGCTGAGTGAAGAACAATTGGCCAGTGTTAAACCCAGGGAGACTGGAATGGGTAGGCACTAGATATTTTACAGTTCATTATTATCAGATGAAAGGGAGATTAGAAGCCCTCTGGCTAGCCCAGCTAGTTCCAGTGGCCAGACATTATAAGACAATGATTTGCGCTCAGTAATAGGTTTATTTGACAAAGCCTTTAAAACAGAAAGGAAGAGCTTAACAAAGTAGTTGGTGTTCTAGCTAGCTGGAGGATGCTTCCTGACAGAGAGGTACCACCAAACACAGAAAAAAAGTGCTTTAAAGTCTCCGAGGAGATTCTTCATAGGAGTGCACTAATGTGATGATTATTTGGATGTTTTGTTATGTGAACTCTCTCAATATATGCTAAGTCAACTAGTGCTTATTACACATCTACTGCAACTAATGTCAGCCAATAAGATGGGATGATTGTACTTCAGTGAAACCAGAGATTTGTTTCTTATGGCACTTTATCTGACTTGCATTATAGTTATATTTTATCCCTCCCTTTATTCATATATAAAAGAGCCCTGGTGTGGCACTGTGGGTTAATGCAAGATCA
>NW_006408606.1:11446502-11449066 GCF_000296735.1 Chrysochloris asiatica | reverse complement strand
TTAACAATAATAACAACATATAATACCCGATTGTAGCCTTCTGTAATTTCTACAAGGAGCTCTGGTAGTAGTTATGAGTTGGGCTGCTAATCTCATGGTCAGCAGTTTGAAACAACCAGCAGTTTCGTGGGAGAAAGATGAGGTTGTCTGCTCCTGTATATATTTTACAGCCTCAGAATCCTACATGGGGTCACTATGAGTTGGAACCAACCCCACGGCACAAAACCACCAACCACCATAATTTCTGCGCAAAATAGGTACTAAATAAATATGTATTGAATTATATTGCTTTGCTCTAACTTTTAAGGTGGGTATAATAGATATCCATTGGCATTACTGCAATTCACACATGGTGTATGCTGGCTGGTCCATGGGATTGGTAGAAGGGGTCATCATTTTGTCTTTCAGAACTCAAAAAAATGTTCTAGTGGTAATATACATCCTGTATTTGTGAAGAAGGTCTGATTATGAAGAATGGTGCCATCAATGGTATGCAATCCATTACTAATTGAATGGTTAGTATTTTGAACCCACACAGTGGTGCAATTGAAGAAAGGCCTAATAATCTGTTTCCATAAAGATTATAACCAAGAAAATCCTATATACCAAGTTTTATAAAGGTGTTGCAGGCACCTTTATAAAAAGGTATAAAAAGGCAACTTAGTGAAAATGTGTGTGTGTGTGTGTGTGTGTGTGTGTTTATGAGTGAAGAAGTTCATACATTCTCATCAGGAGACTGGAATCATACAGAGCATTGCTTCTCAAACTTAATGTGCACTGGGTCATCCCACTGCCCTGTTAAAATGTAGATTCTGATTCAGTAGGTCTTGGGTGGGACCTGAGTTTGACCTTTCTAACAAACTCCCAGGACTCCTTGCTCTTGAACACTTTAAAGGGTCTTGTGCAGCAGAGTTACCTAATGCGATATTGTCATTTACTTTCTTAACTGCTGCTTCCATGAGTGCTGATTGTGGATCCAAGCAAAATGTAGTATTTGACAACTTCAATCTTTTCTCCACTTACCATGATGTTATTTACTGGTCCAGTAGTAAGTGTTTTTGTATTCTTTACATTGAAGTGCAACCTATACATGAAGCTCTGGCCTTTGATCTTCATCAGTAAATATTTTAAGTCCTCTTTGCTTTCAACAGGTAAGATTATATAATCTTCACATAGCAGGTTATTAGAGTCTTCCTTTATTCCTGATGTCACATTCTTCTTCATATAATCCAGCTCTTCCTTTGTTTGCTCAGCATACTGATTGAGTAAGTATGGTGAAAGAATACAACTCTGGTGCTCACCTTTCCCAATTTTTAACCACCCAGTGTTCCCTTGTTCAGTTCAAACTACTGCCTTTTGGTCTATGTACAGGTTCCTCATGAACACAATCGAGTGCTCCAGAATACTCATTTTCTGCAATGTTCTTCATAGCTTGTCATGATCCACACAGTTGAAAGCCTTTGTATAGACATTAAAGCACAGGTACTTTGCTTTCAGCCAAGGTACTCTCTGCTTTCAGCCAAGATCCATCTGACATTAGCAATGATATCCTTTGCTCCATGTCCTTGTCTGAATCCAGCTTTAACCTCTGGTAATTCCCTGTTAATGCACTGTTACAGCCATTTAAAAAAAATTTTTTTTAATTCTCTTCAGCAAAATTTTACTTGCATGTGAGATTAATGATACTTTCTGATGATTTCTGCATTCCCTTGGGGCACCTCTCTTTGTAACAGGTACAAATATAAAAACTTCCTATTAGTTGACCAGGCAGCTGCCTTTTAAATTTCTTGGCATAGATGAGTGATTGTGTCCAGCGCTGCATTAGTTTGTTGAAAGATTTCAATTTGTATTCCATCAATTCCCAGAGCCCTTTTCTTTGCCAATACCTTCAGTGCTCCTTAGACTTCTTCTTTCAGTAGCATTGGCTCTTGATCATATGCTATCTCTTGAAATGTTTTAACATTGACTGTATCATTTTAGTACAGTATCTCTGTGTATTCCTTCCATCTTCTTTTGTTGCTTTCTGCATTACTCAATATTTTGTCCATTGTTGTTGTTAAGTGCCTTTGGGTCTGACCCATAGCGATCCTTTACAGGGTTTCTGAGGCTGTAAAACTTTACGGGAGCAGAAAGCTTCATCTTTCTCCTGCGGAGCGGCTGGTAGTTTCGAACTGCTGACCTTAAGGTTCACAGCCCGATTTGTAACCACTACACTACCAGTGCTCCTTATTTTGTCCATAGACTCCTTCAATATGTCAAGTAGAAGCTTGAATTTTCTCTTCATGTATTTTAGCTTGAGAAATACTGATCATGTTCTTTATTTTTTACTGTCTTTATAAAAATTATTTTAAAAAATGAAAATGCTAGTTTATTCCCTTTGAGTTTGTTTTTCAATTAAGGCCCAAAACAGACTGGTGAACCAGGAGATTGTGACAAGATTCAAAACTACACCAAAGTTTCTATTTGTTCATATACTTAGTGTAGTTTGTGTATACAGTACTAACAAATGAAATTTTTTTTCAAATATCTGATGGCTCTGAAGATCACCTGGTTACCTCCCAACT
>NW_006408606.1:11440366-11445153 GCF_000296735.1 Chrysochloris asiatica | reverse complement strand
GAGTGCTCCTTGGAAGCCAAGATGGCCAAACTTTGTCTCTCATACTTTGGACATATTGTCAGGAGGGAGTAGTCACTGGAGAAGGATATCATGCTTGGTAAGGTGGAGAGTCAGAGAAAAAGAGGAAGACCCCCAATGAGATGGATTGGCCAAGTGGCAGCATTGATGGACTCAAGCATGGCAACAATAGTGAGGTTGGCCCAGGATCGGGCAGTGTTTCGTTCTGTTGTGCATAAGGTCACTTTGAGTTGGTACTGACTCGATGGTACCTAATAACAACAAATTCTGCTTAGTAAGGTGACTGTTATTTAAAATTTTAAAAGAATTAATTGGAGACAATTAAAAAGCTCCTATGGCAAAATAGAAAAAAGGAGCACCAAACTCAGACTAAGAAGATCAGAGTTGAAGAAGTCTGATTCAATTATTATCTGCTTTTTTACATTGAACAAGATTCTTAATCTCTTTTTATTTCTTTAAGTTTTATTGTGAATTAAATGATAATTTACCTGGGAAAATATCAGTTTTAAACTTATTGTTTCATTGCAATGATTACAATCTCCTCCATGCATCATCATTCAACAGTATTTGCTTCTATTCCCTCTGTTTTGTTTTAATTTTTTTTTTTTGGGGGGGGGATGTACACAAAAACACTTAACAATATATAATAATTTCAACAACCAAAGGGCACATTCTTCAAAACTGCCTTCTGGCTGCCAGCACTCAGTCTTTCTCTTTCCATGAAGGACTCTTAATCTCTTTGAGTCTCAGTTTCCTCATATACACAATTGTTGTTGTTGTTAGGTGCCATTGAGTTGGTTCTGACTTATAGCAACCTTATGCACAACAGAGTAAACACTGCCTGGTCCTGTGCTATCTCACAATCTTTGTTATGCTTGAGCCCAGTGCTGCCGCCATTGTGTCAATCCATCTTGTTGAGAGTCTTCCTCTTTTTCACTAACCCTCTGCTTTTCCAAGCACAAATGTCTTCCAGAAACTGGTCCCTCCTGATATGTCAGAAGTATGAGAGATGAAGTCTTGCCATCCTTTCCTCCAAGGAACATTTTGGTTGTACCTCTTCCATCACAGATCTCATTTGATTTCCAGGCACTCAATTGTACTTTTAACATTCTTTTCCAAGACCATAACTCAAATGCATCTATGATTCTATGGTCTTCCTTATTCACTGTCCAACTTTGAAATGCATATGAGGGATTGAAAATATTCTGGCTTGGGTCAGGTGCAACTTAGTCCTCAAACTGATATCTTTGCTCCTGAATGTTTAAAAGAGGTCTTGTGTAGCAGATTTGCCTAATGTAATACATCGTTTGATTTCTTGACTGCTGCTTCCATGAATCCTGGTGTGGTGCTGTAAGATAAACACTGGACCACAAGGTAGAGGTTTGAATCACAAGATTGGCAGTTCAAACTCACAAGCCATTCCTTGGAAGTCATATATAGGATTGCTATGAGTTGGAACTGATGAGACCGCACTTAACAGCAACAGCTTCCGTAAGAGTTGGTTATAGAGCCAAGCAAAATGAAGTCTTTGACAATTTCAATCATTTCTCCATTTATCATGATGTTATTTATTGGTCCAGTGGTGATGATCTTTGTTTACTTTACATTGAGGAGCAATCTATACTGAAGTCTTTGATCTTCTTAAGTAAATATTTTAAGTCTTCTTTGCTTTCACCTTGTAAGGTGTATCTGCATATCATAGGTTGTTAATGAGTCTTCATTCAATCCTGATGCCATTTTCTTCGTCATATAATGAAGTTTCACAGATTATTTGCTCAGTGTACAGATTGAGTAAGTATAGTAAAAGAATACAGCCTTGGTGCACATCTTTCCTGATTTTAAACCATTCAGTATTCCCTTATTCTGTTCGATATGACTGCCTCTTTGTCTTGTACTGGTTTCTCATGAGCACAATCAAACCTTCTTGAATACCCATTTTTCGCAATGTTATCCATAGTTTCTTCATGATCCACATAGTGAGATGTCTTTGCAAAGTCAATAAATGACAAGTAAACATCTTTCTGGTATTCTTTGCTTTCAATCAAGATCAATCTGACATCAGGAATGATAGCCCCAGTTCCATGTCCTCTTCTGAATCCAGCTTGAGTTTCTGACAGTTCTCTGTTGATATACTGTTGCAGCCATTTTTAAATTACCTTCAGTAAAAGTTTATTTGCATGTGATATTAATGATATTGCTTGATGATTTCCACATTTCTTTCAGTCGCCTCTTTGGAATGAATACAAATATGGATCTCTTCCTATGTGTTGCCCTGGTAGCTGGCTTCCATATTCCTTGGCATAGAAAAAGTGAGCACCTCCTGTACTACATCAGTTCAATGAATGATTTTGATTTGTATTCTGTCAATTTCTGAAGTCTTGTTTTTCACCAGTACCTTCAATGCAGCTTGCACTTCTTTCTTCCTTCAGTATTGTTTTTGAAATGGTTGAACATCATCCATTTGTTTTTGATACAGTGACTCTGTGTATATCTTGCCCCTTCTTTTGAATCATTTAATATTTTGCCCATGTTGTTGTTGTGAAGTGCTGTCGAGTTGGTTCTGACCCATAGCAACCCTGTATAGGATTACCGAGGAACAGCTGGTGAGCTTGAACCGCTGACCTTGCAGTTTCAAATGGCTTTGCAGTCTGGCGCATTAACCCACAGTGCCACACCAGGATTCCCCAAAGAATCTTTCAATAATGCAAGTCAAAGCTTGAATTCTTTCTTCAGTTCTTTCAGCTTGAGATACGCTGAATATGTTCTTCTCTTTTGGTTTTCTAACTCCAGGTTTTTGCACATTTCACTATGATAATTGATTTTGTCTTTTTGAGGTGCCCTTTGATATTTCTGTTCAGCACTTTGGCTTTCTCATTTCTTCCATTCACTTTAGCCTCTCTATGCTGGAGAACAAGTTTCAGAGTCTCTTCTGACATCCATTTTGGTAGTTTCTTTCTTTTTTTTTTGTATTCTTAATGAGCTTTTGCTTTCTTCCTGTATGATATTCTTGATGTCATCCCACAATTCTTCTGGTCTTCAGTCATTAGCATGTAATGCATCAAATCTGTTCTTGAGAGAGCCTCTAAACTCAGGTGGGATATATTCAGGGTCATATTTTGACTCTCATGGATTTGTTTTAATTTTCTTCAGCTTTAGCCTGAACTTGCATATGTGCAATTGATGGTCTGTTCCACAGTTGGCCTCTGGCCTAGTTTTGCCTGATGATATGGAGCTTTTCCACTATCTCTTCACACAAAACGACAGATGTAGTCTATTTGATTCTTGTGTACTCCATCTGGTAAAGTCTATGTTTATAATCAGTTTTTTATGTTGTTTAAAAAGGTATTTACACTGAATAAGTCATTGTTCTTACAACATTCTATCATGCAATCCCCAGCATCCTATGTGTCACGAAGGCCATATTTCCCAACCATTGATCCTTCCTCTTTGTTTCCTTCCTTCGCATTTCTATCACCAGTAATTATCAATACATTTTGATTACATGTTTGATCAACTTCAGTCTGAAGAATTTGATAGACTTTTCAATTTTTTCATCACTGACTTTAGAGGTTGGTGCATAAATTTGAATAACAGTGATATTAACTGGTCTTCCTAGTAGGCATATGAATATTTTCTTATCACAGACAGTTTTGGACTTCAAGATAGATCTTCACATGTTCTTTTTAATGACAAATTCTACACCATTCCTCTAGAATTTTTCATTTCAGGCACAGTAAACCATATGATTGTCAGATTCAAAATGACCAATAGCCATCCATTTTAGCTCTCTGATACCTCGGATATTGATCTTTATGCTTTCCAATTCATTTTGACAACTTCTAATTTCCTAGATTCATACTTTGTACAATTCATATTCCAATTATTACTGGATGTTTGCAGTTGTTTCTCCTCATTCTGAGTTAGTCTCATCAGCAAACAAAGATTCTGAGAGCTTTACTCTGTTTGTGTCTTCATGGTCAACTCTACTTTGAGGAGGCAGCTCTTCCCCAGTTATATTTTGAGTGGCTTCCAATTTTAGGGACTCTTTTTCTGGCACTTTATCTAACAATGTTGTTATTTTTGTTAAGAGCATAGCATTTCCAAAGAGTGACTGGTGAGCTTTCAAGCCGACTTTGCAGTTCAGCGCATTAACCCACAGCGCCACCTGGTGCTATTCATAATGTTTTTAATCTTCCAGCATTATATTTTACAGCATTCCACTGCTATTCATAAGATTTTCAGTGGCTAAACATTTACAAGTAGTTTTCCTCTCCTTCTTCCTAGTCTATTTTAGTCTGGAAGCTCTGTTAAAACTTATCTACCGCGGGTGACCCGGGTGGCATAACCTCCAGATTGCAGCAACATGCAAGCCACCGTAGTATGACAAACTTGACAGATGAGTGGTGACATTTACAAGATAGATACACTTGTTTTTCAAGATTGTTTTGACATTAGATGCCAAAATGGATGTGACTACCTTTTTAAAATTAAAAAGCTTATTTTTACCTACAGATAACATTAAGTCAGTTTCGCAAACTGGTTGCAAAACTTTATTCGACTGCAAAAGACACAGGTTTGATTTGCTCTTAAAATGGATAAGAAAAGAAGTTTTACCATCAGATTCTTGTTTCTTATCTAACTTATCTGATAAAAGGTTAGGTCCCTATTCAATTAAAGACTGACTGTTGTTATTGTTGCTGTGATGTGCCGTGGAGTCGGTTCCGACTCATAGTGACCCTGTACAGGGTTTCCGAGGCTGTAAATCTTTA
>NW_006408606.1:11423678-11438610 GCF_000296735.1 Chrysochloris asiatica | reverse complement strand
TCTGTGAACTTTTTGAAGGCCCCTCATACGTGATTTATAGACTAAAGTGTTAATATGGGTGTGATTATATTCACTTTCACTGTGAAGTTTCATTTCCTCATTATGTTTTAAAGGGTTTTTAAACTTTTGGAATATTTGCAGTACCTTTTTTGCATAAATCTATAACAGCTCTTGTTATTAATGAATATTTTTGGAAATCATATATTTCAAAAAATCTTAGAACTCTTACCTCTCAAGAATGTCATATCTAATGGGGAAAATTGTATCATGGAATTATTACTAATTTCTACTCATTTCAAATGGATTCCATAGTTAATTTATTTTGTAGTATTATAGCTATGATACATAATAGGAATACATTTCAATATTTTGGGTTATAAATGTCTCTATTTAACTCATTTTTTTAGTTCCCAATTTTCTTACTTGTTGTTATGTGCCTTCCAGTTGGTTCCAACTCATAGCGACACAGCATACAGATTCTGAGGAGCGACTGGTGAGTTTGAACTTCCGACCTTATAGTTCAAACTGACTTTGTGGTCCAGTGCTTATCCTACAGCACCACACCATGACTTCAATTTTCTTATGAGACTATGATTTATTATTTCCTTTTCAAGACAACTTACCTCCCTGGTATGCTAAGGACATTGTCTATTTCATACACACAATACAGATCAGACTTAATAAACACTACATCTGAGAGCATTTCAACATCCAGATTTGATTAGCTGGTTATTTGGACAATTAAAAGAAGGACTGAAGTAAAGAAAAGTGATTTGCCTTCAAGAATTGATTCCATGTTATGTGTAGACTTAATAAAGCAAAGCGATAACGTAGTATTGACTTTTGTGATTGGAGCAGGATTTGTGCAAATGTGGGAATGGGTAAGAGGAAGTAAGGAAGGTTTACACTAGAACCAACACATGTTCAGAGATTGATACTCCATTTCACTTTTAACAACTTCCCTATTAAAAAGTCTTTAACTTTCTAGAAGGACAGATGTTTGACATTGTTTATATACTTATCATTACTGACAAATCCTGAGTAGAGCCATGACTAGCCCTCTGAGCCATTTAGAATAAGAATATGTTTACTTTCAAAGACAAGTTGTTTCTGCATGACCTTAAACACTGACCTAAAAGTAGAAACGTTTAGTCATTTTCCTCTTTTATAAAACCTCTCTAATAATGCACTATTACAAAACAAAAAATTCTTAATGCAATAGGCAATTTAAAATCATGGCCTAGTGGGTGTGCATTGAAAATGTGATGTTTGTGAATCATCAAATTGTCAAAGAAGCCCATGGAAACTGTGTCCCTGCATGTTAACATGATAGTTAATCTCAACTTAAAAATTTTAGATATTTCCACCAATTTTGTTTCTGAAATCAAAGAACTATCATTTTCTTTGAAAAGGTTTCTTACCTGAAAACTGAGTCTCAGATTTATTATGAGTAAGAGGATATAATAATATCTTCCTCACTGGTTTGCTGTGAAGATTAAGCAAAGGAACTCTGGTAGCGTAGTGGTTACGAATCAGGCTGCGAACCTTAAGGTCAGCAGTTTGAAACTACCAGCCACATCACAGAAGAAAGATGAGGCTTTCTGCTCCTGTAAAGATTTACAGCCTCGGAAACCCTGTACAGGGTCGCTATGGGTCAGAACCAACTCGACGGCACTTAACAACATTAGTAATAAACAGAGTCTTTTCTGTATACATTGAGACAATCAAAGCACAGGGACAACCTTAACATAAATGAAGAGTTAACAACTTTATTGAAAAGCAAATTGATTTTTTAAAATTCAAAATGTGACATACATTTTTATGGGATTCTGAAAATGTGTGGATGGCATTATCTTAGACTCTTGGACTACTAACCTTTGTAGAATTTCCTGGCTAGATCTATTTTAGTGGCAACAGAGGCATTATGAAATACTTACACAAGTAACTCTGGTAGCGTAGTGGTTACAAATCGGGCTGCGAACCTTAAGGTCAGTAGTTCGAAACTACCAGCCACTCCGCGGGAGAAAGAGGAGGCTTTCTGCTCCTGTAAGGATTTACACCCTCGGAATCCCTGTACAGGGTCGCTATGGGTCGGAACCGACTCTACGGCACATAACAACAACACACAAGTAACTAAGAATACTCTTGAAGAAAATAGTAAGCTTTATTCTTTTTGTTCATTTCTTTTCTCTTCCTCTTTCTTTCCCTTCCCCCCTTCCTCCCGTCCTTCCTTCCTATTATTTTTCTCTCCCTTTTTCTCTTTCTTTAGCTTGCTTTTCACCTCTTTTCAAGACCTCTGGCTCTTGTGTATTATCTCCACTGTGGTATCTAAACATTTTACAGTTGTAACACAAACCAAGAAACAACAAACATTTACACATAATAACTCAAGGAACTCTGTACTTGGATGTGTATCCACAGTTAATTATAGTGGATAAGATTGTTCATTTTAATCTTTTTCTGATTAACTTCAGGGATTTGTGGGAAGGACTGACTTCTTGTTAGTGCTGATTAGAGTGTCATTACTTTTGTCTTATTTTTACTTCATAGATGCTCTCATCTTTACTATTTATTGTTGTTTAATGATCCACTAATGGAGTTCTGATGTGGTGCCGTAGGATAAGCACTGGACTGCTAACCATAAGGTTGGTGATTCAAACCCACTAGCCTCTCCTTGGAAACAGGGTCGCTATATGCTGGAACTGACTAGACGGCACTCAACAAGAAGAAGTATATATACTAAGTAAGAATGGCTTTGTCAATACATACAATATACCCAAACCAAGCCCATTGCTGCTGAGTTTATTTCACCTCACAGCAACTCTATATAGAGTCCTGAGACTGCAATTTTCTATGAGAGCAGACAACCTCATCCAGCATAGTGGTTGGTGAGTTTGAACTGCTGACCCTGAGGTTAGTAGCCCAATGCTTAACCAAAACTGCCACCATGACTCTTTACATTTAATATTAATAAAGATGGATATTTCTTTATACATAAAACAAATATAAATGGACCTCTGATTATTTGTTATGCCATAATGCAACATGCTTAGTATTCTCAGGGGTGAACACATTCCATTGTAGAGACCTCTCCTTACAAGCTTGGCAATATCAGAAGCTGGACATCTGCTCACTATGATTTTAAAGGCAATGGGCAACCTTGACTTGAGTTGTTTAAAAGAATACCCCATGGTTTTCATTTTACTTGAAAGATAAGGTTTAAATTACAAATAGTCATTGAGTCTTCCTTTACAGAGATGATCGCAAATGTTCTACTTCCTAGAGATTGAGACTACATATTTTAAATACACACCTAGCTACAGCAAGGACTAGCTTCATCAGTTATGGGGTCCAGTGTAAAATGAAAATGCAAGACTCTGTATTCAAAAATTAAGAATTTCAAGATGGCAACCACATAGTGAGTTCAACCGAGTGTGGGGTCCTTCATGAATCTGTTCCTGTGTATAATTTTTACTAAAATATAAGAAGCTGAAAATCAATTATCAAAGGAAGAGAATAAAGAGCAGCTGTGTACTAAAGGTTGTTGCTGTTGTAAGTACCATCGAGTTGATTCTGACTCATAGCAATCCTGTATAGAGTTTCCAAATAGTGGCTGGTAGATTTGAACTGCTGCACTTGCAATTCAAACCGACATTGCAGTTGAGTGCTTATCCTAAAGTGCCATACCAGGACTCCATATTAAAGGCTGTTGTTGTTGTTAAGTGCCACCAAGTTGGTTCTGACTCACAGTAACCCTGTAGAGGGTTTCCGAGGCATGGCTGGTGAGCTTGAACCACCTACCTTGTGGTTCAAATCAACCCCACAGCCCAGTGCAATAACCTGCAGCACCATACCAGGACTCCATATTAAAGGTAGGCTGCCCACCCCACTAAATAAATATTAAGAGGTTAAGATGCCAAAGGAGTCTTGGTGTGGCACTACATGTACTAAACTACTAACTGCAAGGTTGTCGGTTCAAACCCACCAGCTGCTCCTTGGAAACCCTGTACAAGGTTGCTATGAGTCGGCATTTAGCAGAAAATAAAAACAAGATGCCAAAGATACATAATACTCCTCTCTAAAATTCCATCTTAAGCTAGATTCATTCCTATCTGTCATTATCTAATTATGAATCTATCTTTGGAAGATGATAGCTGATGCCATTTTAATCTGTTTCCCATCCCAGGATATTTTTGTATTTAAAAGGGACCCTGAAACACAATGAGATCATTGGTGGTTCAGTAGTAAACTTCTTGCATTTCATATAGGAGGCTGAGTTCAAATCCTGGCCAATCCAGCTGGTCAGTCATGACTCACCTTTCAGTGGAGGCCTGCTTGTTGCTATAATGCTGACCAGGTTTCAGCAGAGATTCCGGACTACCAGAGACAAGGAAGAAAAGCCTGGTGATGCACTTCTGAAAATCAGCCAATGGAAACCCTACAACTTTGATCAACATTAACGATGGGGTGGGGAGGACACGGTGACTGGTAGGGTTTTGTTTCATTGTGTAAGCCATTGCCATGTGTTGGGCCAACATAACAGCAATGAACAACAACAAAAACTAAAAATTACTTTTTTGAAAAAAAGTATTTCTTCAGGTACTATTTTAGTGTTATGAGAGGTATTAGTAATCTTTGGATCTTTGAGGGCAGAGTTGCCTTTCAGTTACCTCTCAAGACCTCCTGTTAGTTCCTCAACTAGAACAGTTCATTGTGTTACAGAGATCATTAAGTGCTAAGCTTTTATCTTTCATTAAGAGAAAGTTTTATTTTTTCCATTAAAAAAAAAAAAAGAGAGAGAGAGAGTAGTATATTTTCCTAGCACATTTTCACAAATTTCTGAGGGTCACCAATAAAACTGACATTCATATCCGGGACTAGGGGAGACCAAGAGATAAATGATTGCTGTGTTTCCCAGCTTGCCAGGTGTTTTCACAAGCACTGCTGTTTCCGATCTCTGTCACCACTGTTAACAATGTATAGCCGTTCAATGACAGGATCTCGTTACTTCTGAATAAATCTCAATTTAGTTTTGATAATATCAGTGAATTTTAGTGAATGCTGTAATTTAATATGAAATTGCAACACACACTGAGTGCTATAATCATAAATATAATACTTATATGTAAATCATGATACACAGTCTAATGGGTAAGTTTGTCTTTTTAATTTTTCTTTAAATGCATTTCTAAACAAGATAACGAAAATGGACCAAGTACATTTCTATGTGTGTGTTTTATTTGTATGACTATGATATTTTAATCAGAAACACATTTTAGTACTGACATAAAATGCACAGTTGTTACACTTGGCAATGCCTATGGGCCTAGCATACATATTACGTAAACACAAGAGAGTAATCAAAGTCATCTCTGAGGCAGGCTTATACAGATTGCTATGGTTGACTTTTCACTACAATGTGCTATAAATTGTAACCATTTACAGCTCAGTAGGACTCCTGGTGTGGCACTGTATGATAAGCGCTGGACTGTGAGGTCAGTTTAAACTGCAAGGTCAGTGGTTCAAACTCACCAGCTGCTCCTGGGAAACCCTATACAGGGTCGCTGTGAGCCGGAACCGACTTGAAAACACTTAACAACAACAGCAACAACACCCCAGTAGGTACCTTTACACCTAATGTGCTTATGCATAATACCTAACCTTCTTACCCATAATATTTTCAAGTATCCATAAGGTCACCATCAGTTGGAGCTGACGCATGGTAATTAAAACAGAAGGAACAATAATAACCACACTGGTGCCCCTTCCTTGTATTAGTCAACTCTCCAGATCTGATATGGTCTGTCCCTACATATACTAACTTGTTCACAGTTCCTATAACGTAATGAAAAGTCACGGTGAATGTCAAAAACGAGATCTCTCTCTTTACAAAGTTTTCTAATTGTGAGTTTTATTTTTACTTCTTATTCTAGAAAAATGTTAAATTGCAATCTCCTGTTAGAGCCATGTCAATGCATACAAGGACCTAACCTCACCAGACAAGATGTAGTTATAAAAAAATTCAGAGTATTATAAAACACAATTTGAATATAATCCCATATTTTTAAGCTATGGTTTTTAAAATTTTGGAATATGTGTTTCTGAGAACACAGCTGGAAGAAGAGGATGCATAACTTGATTTAATTTTAGGGAGAAGAAACACTGACAGAAACTTACATAATCACCATTTACTAGTCACTACTATTCATGATATTCGCTGACATTCCTCCAACTAGAAATTCCTCCAACAGGAATACATACTTTAACTCCATTTTGGTTATTGGGTATTATATTTACAAGTCTCCAAACTAGAGAGGTAATGACTTATATTTCCATTCAAATGAGCTGATTTCCAATCATGATTAATTATCTTTTTATTGAGCTTCTTCCAAAAGTTATATAGCCCCATTATTTCCAATTTTCTTCTTTTATCATGGCTATACAAAATACAACAAATTCTTTCAAAAGAAAAATTAAAAGAAACATTTGATAAATTAACTATATATATATACCCTTTCATATTTTTTCCTTTAAAAAAGATTTACTTAAGAGTTCTTACAAATAAAACTGAGAATACATGCCTCAGAGAACTATATAAAACATTAAATAAGTATCTTTTTCTAACTTGCTACAGGAGAATGTTAACAAATGAACACTAAGAACTATTCACTAGCTTACTAAAATAAATCAGTTTCCAAAGGATCCAAAAATTATCGCAGGGATATTGAAATGTAATCTTGGAAGTTTCTATACTTTTCCTGTGAACTTCAAGTCTGCAAATTTTAAAGTGAAATCAAAATCAAACACAGTTCAGTGAGTTCCTTAAAAAAAAAAAAAAAAAAATGACATTGTAACGGGACCCAATACCCAGCTGTTTTGTGGTCAGATGGGTCTCTTCATCCCAAATGGAAAAATCTACAGAAACATATTGCTAGCTTGCTTTTATTTCATACAGATCCATTTCTTCACTTTTAATTTTAGACATTCAAAACAAGCAACATTGGTTTTTCGGGGAAACTAATATTATGTATTTCATGTTCTCCAAGTACTCCACAAGACTAAAACTTATGAATGCGTTAGTTTAGGAGTATTTAGTAAAATGTCAAAAAGAAAGGGAGAAGTTTAGATATAGTAGGTGTTTAGACATAAGCAGCCAAGAATACACCTGCCTTGAGTGCTGACTTGAGCATTTTGGTCTGAAGAATAGCAAAAGCCAGATGTCATCTTAAAAGTGTCAAGAGATACATGAGTCTGTACACACATCTACACAAACATAGATTCACACTCAACTGGTGAAGATTTTTTTCCCAGAAACGTAACAGAATTTATGGTCAACAAACAATCATGTGATGCAATAAAATATCCACAGTTACATTTTTCTGTGACTCACTGTGATTCTTTTTCAACAATAACAGGATATTTACATTTCTTCCTAGGTAGGAATAATTAATTATGAAATAATGTCTTCATGTATCATAGATGTCAGTTGCATTTCTAATTTGATGGAAAAATAAAACAGAATTTAGCTTAGCTTTCATGCATAAAATACAATTCCTTCAGAAGTGGGACATTTAAATATGGGGTCTTTAATTCTGAATTCAGTTTTCAAAGCAAAGCTCTGGTGCACTTTACTATTTACTAATCACCAGCTGCTCCTCGGAAACCCTATACTGGGTCTCTATGGGTTGGAAATGACTTGATGGTACTTAACAACAATATTCAACTATAACCTGATTAGCTGTTACTTGTATTATATGATTGTAAACCAACAGAGAAAGAATAATTTATGTTCTTCAAGATAATCCTTCTGAAGTAAATATTTAAAGGTTCTAGATATTGTTTCAAGGTAAAATGAATTCTCGGAGTGACTTTTGAAGGATATACTTGTCTTTGACTCAATACAAAAAGTATGTGATAATATTCTCTTCCTAATGGCAAATTAATGACAACATACTCGGACTCGTTACCATTGTGGGTGCCTGGCTTTACTAAGCAAGACTTGACAAGAAGATAGGAAGCCTCCCAACCCCCCTACTCCCCCTCCCCACTGCAAAAAAAAAAAAAATGCAGGGAAGGAAAGACCACTGCTTGGTTACTAGACTCAACAATTGTGTCATAGGAAAACTAAGGAAGGAAAATTAAATGCACTCTAGTATTAACCAATGTAAATGATGTAGAAATCACAATGATTCCTTGGTGTTAATTCAGGCATGTCTGCTCATCTATCATATCAAGATTAAAAAATGAATTCCATCAGAACAACAACGACAATAAAAACATAAACATGTTTAAAAATTAAAATTCTGATAAACTCAATAAACTGATTCAAACTGTTACCAAAGTAAACATAATAAAATAACGATAGATGGGTTCATTTAATTGCTACCATTTTCCTCATTTCAAATGATTCTTTAGAATTTTTTTTCCCCACCTACTATACACTGAGTCTGGTCAGTATGTGTAAGCAAGAAAACTTGTATCTAAATCACCAGGTTTGTGAAGTCAGTTGAAAAAACCCTCCAATATCTGGCCCAAATGCAGCATCCCCTCCCCTCCGTGTCTATTGGCAAGGTTCTGACATCAGGTTTACTCTTTAGTATTCATACTTTGCCACATGAATGTTAAATAGACCCAGGAGAAATAAACTGGGGGTGGGGGCTTCCCTTATTCTTTGACTCAGGATATTTTCCAATTATATATTTTGTTGCATCTTAAGAGATAAAAGCTGTATCTGCAAGTGATTAAAAGATGTTTTATATTCATGGTTTCATTTCTGCTGAAATAAATGCGTAATTTAAACCACACATAATTCATAGCAATTTAGGCCCATTACAGACTTCTAGCTTCTTTTTTTATGATAGTTACTAATTAAAACAGAGTGTTACTGCCACGCTGCGCCTGCTTCTTTGACATACATGTTTAATGAATAAAACATCCTGACATAAAAATGAAAACAATAATACAGACAAGACTGCAAGCTGTTATGTTTCAAGTGTGTGGTAAAGATTAAGGGCATTCATTGAAGTTAAGAGTTGAGCAGAAAAGGCACTTGTCATTTCTTTCTTTAAAAGAAGGAGAAAAGGATTTTTGAAAGAAATTTGAAATGGTACTCATTTCTATAAATCTGGGTCCCTTATTCCCAGTTGCTCCCCCACTCCAAGAACATAAAACTCATAAGAGCCACTTTTGAAGGATAAATAATGGGACATTTTAATATAATCCCGAATATAGATTTAGATTGAAAATGGGAATTGGGACCATAATTAATTATGTTGCTGACTTTTTAAAACTTTAAAGGGAGAGACTGAAGCAAATGAGGGCATTTCATAAGATTGCAGCATTCTAAAAGTTCATGGATTGAAACTTTTGTAAAATGACAGTATCTTGTGGACGTTTGATTAATTCCATATGCAGAATGTGTGAGGAATTAATACCCTTTTGGTGTTTTCACTTTTTGAAACCACTGTAATAAGAGACTGACTTAAAATCAAGCCTAGAATAAACACAGCCTTCAGTTAGGGTTATGGCTTTATTATCACTCTTAATAAACAATAATGAGCAGTAACAAATACCGAAGACCCTCAGTACACTTCTCTGAAACGCACATTCCGTCTCCCATCAATCCATCACATCTTTCAGGATAATAAAATAATTCAATCCCATCAAATCCTCAGCAACCGCTCCCTCCAAGGGATGTTTTATCTCTACTTCTGTGAGCCCTTGGAGGATTTTACTTGTTTGAAGGGGGCGGAGAATGGAGCGAGTTCTATTTATTTCCATTGACTACTCCCCTGGTTCTCACAAGCGCGCAGGGACCGGGTGGGAGGAGAAGAGGAGGAGGTGCAGAGATTCCCTCCTTCAGAAATAAAAAAGGGTTCAGGAGGCGAGACAGGAGGAGGAGGGGTAGAGGGGGAAAGAGTGTAAATGTGTTTGGGAAGATCAACAATGCAAAACTAAATTCTTCCCGGTGATTAAGTGGGAACGAATGATGAAGAGTAAACAAATTTACCAATCCAACTAAGTTTCTAAAAATAACTCAGTAAAAAAAAATTAAAAAATCTATATATCTATATATATATAAATAGATATATATATTAAATTTAAAAACCCTAAGCCAGAGACTTTAGCTCATGTTCATTTCCCGCTCAAGGTCTTGGTTTCAGGGAGCTACTAGTGCCCACAGCAGGAGATGGACAGCGCCCCGAAGGGGACCCAGAGAGGAACCGCGACTTGGTCTGGGTAGCGGCACAGCTCTAGCGCAGTGGTGCCCACGGCAAACTTCTAAGGCCTCGACGATCCTCGCGAAGTCGGGACGGTGGATTGTTGGGATCTCGTTTGTCCCGGCCTGAGGCAGGAATGAGGGAGGAAGGAGAAATCAAAGGGCTCTCGGTGAAACGCAATCGCACTGCAAATTAAACAGTTTTGCGAAATGCCCCAAGAGAATAGTTGGAACCAGGGGATACTCGTTCAGAGTCCTCATTGTCCTGGCCGCTCTGGATGTAAAGTTTCACTGACTAGAGCGAACCCCGACCTGCGCTCAGACTTGGCGTGGGCAGGACTCGTTGTCGCCCAGGCTGGGATGGGAGGGGTCATCTCCTGGGTGGCTGCACTGCTCTCCAGGCAGTCAGAGCTGGTCTCTGGCCACCCAGCCCAACCAGAGGAAGTTTCTTTAAAGTTGCTCGCCTACCGCACAGAGGACAAATGGGGAGCCAGAGAGGTGTGGGGGGTCGGCCAGACAAGGTTGAGCGAGATACCAGCGCCTTGAGCGGCCGGCAGCTCCCGAAACCCTAGATTTGAGCTTTACACACTAGCCGCCCCCAAGTAGACCCCAGTCCTGAAGACTTCTTTGGAAGCGGGCGGAATACTTGAACCCGAAGAAGGACGCCCCAGCTCTCTCCGAAGTAGGGCAAAGTTAAATGTCCAGGCTAAGTTGTGAAGGCTCTGCGGTTCCCCAGACCCTCGTCTCGCCCCCAGGAGCCGGGTCCCCCATTTCCCAACCAGAGCAGGTTTCCCTACTCCCTTTGAGTACAGCTTGGAGCCGCACAGCCACTAAGTAGCCTGAGACGTGTAGGAAACCTGCTCCACGCCCCTTACGCCTTCCGCGCTTCGCGATCGGGTGCCCTAGACCTGCGGTGACCAAGAACCTTGCTGTGTCACAACGAGATAGGGGACAGACGCCTGAGCCCCCCATGCCAGATGAGCTCTCAAGTGTGAACACCCCTCTGGGGGGCGGGCTCCAGTGTCTGGGCGTCCGGAATTTGCTTTACTCTTAATGCTACTTACCTTGAAAATTGGTTGGTTTGTTTCTGGGGGTGGGGAATGAGGAAAAATCCCTCCCAGAGGTATGGTGCGCTAAACAGTCCACGGTCCCGGCTCCAACCAAGATGCTGAGCACCAAGATCCAGGAATCGAGGGTACTAGGGGGCGGGAGCCCAGGCAGATTAAAAGAGAAAATGGAAATCGACTGAAGTGTCCCAACTTTGCGATCGGCTCTTCAAACTTCAAAGGCTGGCGAGAACTGGCGGCGCGCTGCCGTGAAGTTGTAGCGAAGTCGAGCGTGAGATGCGCAGTGTTGAGGATCTCCGGGCAGAGCTGGGAAGTATCGAGAGGTCCTTCTAAAAGGCTAGGATTGCGAGAGGGACCGAGCGACTAGAGGATGCTGCTACGGGAGCGGGGCGGGGCGGGCTCGGCGGGCGACTGCGCGGGGCGCCGGGCTGGAGCGCTGCGGGGAAAGCCGAGCGCACTGGCAGCGGCGGCGGGTGCGCGGCTCGGTTCGCTCCGCTCTCTCTCAGCAACTAACAGGGAGTGTGTGTTGGCTCCCGAGTGTCACTGCAGAAACCCCGAGCTGCTTCCCCTCCCATCCCCAACCCCTCCCGCCTAGCCGCTGCCCTCCCGCCCGCCTCCTCCCTCGGCTGCCCGCTGCTTCCCCCTCCTTCTCTCCTTCCTGCGCGCGCGCGCGTACACACACACACACTCACACACAAACACACGCACACACATACCTATTGGCCACCCAGAGCTCCCCAAACTAGACCCTTGTCTGCGGCACCGCGGGGGGCACACTGCAGTCCTTACTTGTCGCCACTGGGAGTAAAGATGTAGAACCCCCCACCCCCAAGATCCCAGGAGTGTCGCTTAACCCAGGGAGACACGCACGCGGGACCATCGCCCAGTCAGGAAAAGGGAGTGCACAATAGAAGGGGTCTCTCTGAGTTGTTTGTGGGGCTGGCTAGGGAGATGTCTTAAATTCAGAAGGATGGAGGTTGGAGGCGGAAAACAGATTGTGCAAACTGTGCATTCATGTCCCACTTTTCACCGGAACGCCTGCCTATCATTGCCTTCTCTCGGGGAGCGCTTCCCCCTCCGCGCAGACCAAGCCTCTCCAGGTTTGAAACTCTGCAGCTGTTTTAACAATTGAAAGGCGGCCCTACAGGACCTGGAAGAAAGGAAACAGAGTGTGTGAAGCCATTAAGGCTGACTAGGTAATTATGATAAAAAGTTACCTAATTAGCAACGTGGTCTGGGCATTGGAAAAAGAAAAGGAAAAAATAAAAAAGAAGTACCGAGTGATTTAGTGATCTCATTTTCTCCAACTGCGAACCTAGTTTCCAGCAACGTCGTTTTTAAACACTTGAGTTTACTGTGTAAATCAACTAGTTCTAAGAATAGATAGTATTATTGTGATAAAGTGTCAACATTAAAAGCGTGAAAAACATTAGCCCTTTTCTCATCCCCACGGTGAAATGAAGATATATGAAAACCAACCATACCCAGGTCATATGAACAACTATGGTCTTTTTGTTAAATACCTTGCCACAGAGATAAATTGGGATGTAACTTCTGACATTTCTTGGCACCTAGAGAAGAATATTGACTTCTGGTGTGACGGTGTGGGATCAGCACTGGACTGTGAACCACAAGGTTGGCAGTTCAAACCCACCAGGTGCTCCTCGGAAACCCTATACAGGATCGCAATGAGTCGAAATCGACTTGATGGTACTTTGCAACAACAGAGAAGAATATTACAGCAGGTGGATTTATGAAACAGGGTATACTAAACGAAATTGATTTATAAAAATCACACTCAACATAAAAAAGGAAGTTTTGAGTTCACTGTGCAAACTTATTTTGGCATATAAGACAATGTTGTTGTTGTTAAGTGCCGTGGAGTTGGTTTCGACTCATAGTGACCCTGATAGCGACCCTGTACAGGATTTCCGAGGCTGTAAATCTTTACGGGAGCAGAATGCCTCATCTTTCTCCCGCGGAGCAGCAGGTAGTTTCGAACTGGTGACCTTGCCGTTCAAAGCCCGATTTGTAACCACTACACTACCAGAGACAATGAGGTGGGGAAAAAAAGGAGTCCTAAGGTGCTCAGGGTCGGAACTCAACAGCATTTAACAAAAACAACAAAGGTGCTCAGGAGTCTAAGGGTGGCTAACCGTGCTGGCCAATTTGCTGAAAGATTGGTGATTCCAACATATTCGGAGGCCTCAGAACACAGGTCTGGGGATGTTGTTGTTGTTGTTGTTAAGTGCCGTCGAGTCGATTCCGACCCATAGCGACCCTGTACAGGGTTTCCGAGGGTGTAAATCTTTACGGGAGTAGAAAGCCTCATCTTTCTCCCTTGGAGCGGCTGGTAGTTTCGAACCGCTGACCCTAAGGTTCGCAGCCCCATTCGTAACCACGACGCAGGTCTGGGGATATACTTTGAAAACTCACAGTGTTGAAAATTCTGTGGAGCAGATGTACTCTGTACACAAGGGGTCGCCAGAGTTGGGATCAAGTTCACAAAACTAAAATTAGATCTCACTTCAGAAGATCTGGAGAGGTAACTCCTACAGATGTAGAGATGTGACTCAGATCAGATCATTCATTAACAAGTATTTATTACTTGCCGACTGTGCGCTAGGTACATCACACCCATACAGTTCTGCATCCAGGCACTTCTAACACCTGTCTCATGGTGCTGAGATTTAAAGGTAAGAAATAGCATCTGACTTTAAGTACTTCACAGCCTTGTGGTAAGTCATACACATAAATAAAAATGTGGTTCATTATGGTAGATGCTTGTACTCAATTCTGTGGAAACACAACTAAAGAGGGAGCATTTAACTCTCCTTTATAAGGTGCTCTTGGTAGAGATTTTAGTTCTAAAAGCTGAGGACAAGATCACCAGGCAGACAAAGGGGGCTAGGGAGAAGTAACAGAGAGAAGCAGAAACAGAGAGAAACAGAGAGAAGCAAGTAAAAAGATCCCAAAGGTGTCACAATATACAAACTGTCCTGGAAACTGGGAGCAGTTATATGTGTCCAAATTGTAGGTGAGGTAAGCAAGGTCAGGCCTCACCAGAATCTGCAGGCCTAAGGAACCAGAACTTTCCTAAGAGGTGGGAGGTTGGAGAACTGATAAGAGTTTTATGTAAGGACAGATTTTAAGATTTTAAAGCATCATCAGATATATATATATTAAAGTTACCTCTGTTATCACTGTAGAAGACAAGAGAGAGATAACATTGAGGTTTTTTCCCAGAAGGAAAAACTAAGTCTGAACTAAAGCAGCAGCAGTGCCAGTTGGGAGGTTGGACAGCTCTGGAGATATGTAAGAAATAGAATAGATAGAACTTGGTGATTGATTTGATATGAGGGTAATGAAAAGGAGGAGTAGTCTAGACTGACTCCCATGTTCTGGCTGGGGCAATAAAGCAGGTGGTGGTGCCAGTAGCCAAGAGAAACAATACACAGAGAGGAGCAGTTTTAGGAGGAATGTGATGAGTTCTATTTAAAGCTTGAGTTAGGGATACCTGTGGGAAATCTGCTTGTAGCATCTTTTAGGGAATTGTGAGAGTACTCACAGGAGAAAAGACCCAAACTGGAAGACCTATACAGCAGGAATCATCAGCATGCTATTGTTTCTTTTTTCTTTTTTTTTT
>NW_006408606.1:11406545-11423466 GCF_000296735.1 Chrysochloris asiatica | reverse complement strand
TCCTCAAGGTTCATCCATGTTATGAGGTGGCTTACCGCTTCCTTGTTATTCTTCAATGTAGCATAGCTATTGTTTCTTGAAGTCAGGAAGAGGAGGAAGACAGCTAGGAAGAGAAAGTGACTGAGGATGAAATATGGCAGAACTTCAATAGAGGATAGAGAACAAAGACCCTGCAAGAAACAGGAGACCCAATAAGGAGGAACAGAGCAAGGAAAAAGCAATGTTAATGAAACAAAGGGAGGAGGGGACTGGTGGCACATAGATAGCACATAGATCAAGATAACCAGACCGAAAAATAACAATGATTTCTTTCTAAAACCCGTTTAGTTAACTTGGCCCAAGATTGGATCCACAATCAATGCTTATCGAAGAAGTCAAGAAATCAAATGACAAATTAATTTGAGCAAATCTGCTTCAAAATATTTCTTTAAAGTGCTAAAGCACAAAAATGTCACTTTGAGGATTAAGGTGCACCTGACCCAAACCACAGTATTTTCAATTGCCTCATACACATTTGAAAGCTGGGCAAAGAATAAGGAAAAACAAAGAATTGATGTCTGAAATATGGTGCTGACAAAGAATATTGAGTATGCCATTGACTTCCAGAAGAATGAACAGATCTGTGTTGGAAGAAATACAACCAGAATGCTCCTTAGAAGAGAGAATGGCGAGGACTAGTCCTAGGAGTTGGTAATCATGTTTGGTAAAGTACAGGGTTAGCAAAAAAAAAAGGAATGCACAATGAGATGGATGGACACAGTGGTGATAGCAATGGTTCAAACAGCTATATTGTGGGGCTGATGCGGGACTGAGCAGTGTTTTATTCTGTTGTACACAGGGATGCTGAGTTGGAACCAACTCAAAGACAGTTTTATGTTGTATGTGTGCAAAGATCTATGTAACAACAGATAGAGGAGGTGGAATTGTGGGAACAGAGAAAGGTAGTTCATTTATCAAACAATTTGGCTATGAGGGAAAAGAAAGAGATTTAGAGTTGAAGAAAGTATTTTGGTATAATTGTAGCTTAGTATGTTTTTTTCATATGTAAGACACCTAAACTTAATTGCATAATGACGAGAGAAGAAAGACTAGGTGGACAGGTAAGGCTGAAGAAGTGGCAAAGAAGCCCATTAGGCTCTCTTAGGGTCAGTTCTTTTCTGTGTACAGTTTGGGACAATAGTATTTATCCAGTGAATCTCAAATACATCAGTGATTGGGATTATTTTTGTTAGATGTCATCGAGTAGGTTTCAACTAGTACTATGCACAACAAACAAAATGCTGCCCAGTCCTGAGCCATCCTTACAATTGTTGCTATGTTTGAGCCAATTGCTGCTGCCATTGTGCCAATCCATCCCTTTAAGGGTTTCTGCATTTTCACTAACTTTCTACTTTGCCAAGCACGATGACCTTCTACAGGGACTGGCCCCTTCTGACATCATGTACGAAGAACAAGAGTTTAAGTTTCGCACAATCCTCAATTCTAAGGAGCATTCTGGTTGTACTTCTTCCAAGACAGATTTGTTTTTTCTTCTGACAGTCCATGTTGCTTTCAATATTCCTTGCCAACACCATAACAGAATCCACCAATTTGCCTAAGGTCTTATATATTGTCCAACTTCCACATACATATAGAAAATTCCAAATCTTGGGGCAGGTGCACCTTAGTCCTCAAATTGATATCTTTGCTCTTTAACACTTTAAAGAAGTCTTTTGCAACAGATTTACCTAATGCAATGTGTCCTTTGACTTCTTGACTGCTGCTTCCATGAGTGTTGATTGTGGATCCAACAAAATGAAGCCTTCAACAACTTCAATCTTTTCTACATTTATCATGATGCTATTTATTGGTCTAGTTGTTAGGATTTTTGTTTCTGTACATTGAGGTGCAATCCATACTGAAGACAGTAGTCTTTGAGCTTCATCAGGGCTTGACCTTCAAATCCTCTTCACTTCCAGCACACTAAGGTTGTGTCATCTGTGGATTGTCAATGAATCTCAGATTGTTACTAAATCTTCCTCTAATTCGAATACTGCATTCTTCCTTATATAATCCAAGGGTTATTTGCTCAGCATACAGATTGAATAAGTATGGTGAAACAATACTACTTTGATGTACACATTTTCTGATTTTAAACCAATCAATATCCCCTTGTTCTACTTTGTATAGGTTCCTAATGTGCACAATTAAGTGTTCTGGAATACTTCTTCTTTATAAAATTTTCCAAAGTATCATGATCTACACAGTAAAGAGCCTTTACATAATAGTCAGTAAAGCACGAGTGAAGATCTTTCTGGTATTCTCTGCTGTCAGCTAAGATCCACCTGACATCTGCAATGATATCCCTAGTTTCACATGCTCTTCTGAATCCAGCTGGAACCTCTGGCATTTCCCTATGGATGTACCGATTTATCTTTAGCAAAATTTTACTTGCTTGTGATATTAGTGATATTGTTCGATTATTTTGACATTCCTTTGGATCACCTTTATATAGTATATGCACAAATAGGGATTTCTTCCAATCGGTTGGCCAAGTAGCTGTCTTCCAAATTTCTTGACATTGAAAGAGTAAGTGCCTCTAACATTGCATTACTTTGTTGAAGCATTTCAATGTCTATTCCATCAATTCTTAGAAACTAGTTTTTCACCAATGCTTTCAGTACAGCTTGGATTACTTTCTTTAATATCGTGTAATCTTGATCATGTGCTGCATCTTAAAATGGTTGAGCATCGACCAATTCTTTTTGGTACAATGACTTAATCTTTTTTATACTTCCTGTACTATTCAATATTTTCCCCTAGAATCCTTCAGTATTGTCACTGGAGGCTTTTCTTTTAGCTTGAGAAATGCTGAATGTGTTCTACCCAACTTCAGGTCTTTGCACAATTTATTATAATACTTGAATTTGTCTTCTCGAGCTGCTCTTAGAAATTTTCTGTTCAGATCTTTTACTTTCTCATTTTTTCCTGCTGCTTTAGCTTCACTATGCTCAAGAGCAAGTTTAAGAGTTTCTCCTGACATACATCTTGGCCTTTTCTTCCTTAATTGTCTTTCAAATGACTGTTTGCTCTCTTCCTGTATGATATTCTTAATGCCATCCCACAACACTTCTGGTCTTCAGTCATTAGTGTCCAATGTGTCAAGTATGTTCTTGAGATGCTGTCTGAATTATGGTGGATTATATCCAAGGGTATATTTTGGCTCTCATGAACTTGTTTTAATTTTCTTCAGTGTCAGCCTGAATGTGCATTTGAGCAATTGATGGTCTGTTCCACAGTCTGCTCCTGGCCTTGTTTTGACTGATGAGATTGAGCACATCCATTGCCTCATCCATTTAATTACTGTGTATTCCATATGGTAAGATCCATGCTTTTTATGCTGTTAAAGAAAGGCATTTTCAGTGACTATGTTGTTTGTCTTGCAAAATTCTGTCCTGTGATCTCCAGTATAGTTTCTACCACCCAGGCTATATTTCCAACTACTGATCTTTCCTCTTAGTTTCCAACTTGCACATTCCAATCACCAGTAATTACCAATGCACCTTGATGGCATGTTTGCTTAATTTCAGACTGAAGGAAGAAGTTGGTAAAAATATTTCAATTTCATTATCACTGGGTTTAGTAGTTGGTGTGTAGATTTGAATACTATGGCATACCTATTTTCCTTGTAGAATATCACAAATAGCATTGTACTTCAAGATAGATCTTGAAATGCTCTTTTTGTGATAGCTTTCCTCCTCAGTTTGTCATTCCTGGTGTAGCAACACGTATATGGGGTCCTGGTGTGATGCTGTAGGATAAGTACTGGACTGTGAACTGCAAGGTCAGCAGTTCAAACCCACCAGCCGTTTCTTGGAAACCCTATACAGGATTGCTATATGCTGTAACTGACTCCACAGCATTTAACAACAACAATATATAAAGAATCCTAGTGTTGCGCTGGGGGATAAAGCACTGGACTACAAGGCTGGTTGTTTTGAACCACAAGGTTGGCAGTTCAAATCCACCACCTGTTTCTTGGGAATCCTATAAAGGGTTGCTATGAGTCAGACCTAACTCAATGGCACTTAACAACTATATGCATATATATAGTCCTGGTTTGGCAATAGGGAATAAAACCCAAAGGTCGATTTGAACCACAAGGTTGGTGGTTCAAGCTCACCAGCTCCTCCTTGAAAACTTTCATAGTGTTCCGACTCATAACGGTCCTGTATAGGGTTTTCCAGAAGTGACTATAAAGATTTACAGCCTTGGAAACCCTGTACAGGGTCACTATGAGTTGGAACCGACTCCATGGTACTTAACAACAACAATAGCTACACCAGAACTCCAACCGACAACAATACATATACTTAAACCTATGTTGTTGTTGTTGTTAAGTGCCATCGAGTCGGGTCCGACCCATAGCGACCCTGTACAGGGTTTCCGAGGGTGTAAATCTTTACGGGAGTAGAAAGCCTCATCTTTCTCCCGCGGAGCGGCTGGTAGTTTCGAACCGCTGACCCTAAGGTTCGCAGCCCGATTCGTAACCACTACGCTACCAGAGCTCCTCCTATAGAACATTTGTAATTGACATCTCTCCTTTGGGTCTTGGGATTAAAAAACCGGTAGAAACCATCCTACAAATCCTGATGTTTTGATAAAACAATATACATCTTATTTTCATTTATCAAAATAGTTAGGTCCCAAAGATCAAGCCATTCTGTGAAAATAAGCATTATGTAAAAATGGAGGATGACCACATCAGATCAAAAATGGAGGATCACCGTATCATTACATAATTGCCAAATTACATCATTACACAATTGCCAAAACACTGGGAATCCTGGCTCTGTCAAGTTGACAATAACAAACATAACATCCAATGTTACTCTTACCTTGCTCCTCTACATTTGTAACTGCCAGACATATTATTAGTGTGTGAAATAGTCAGACAGTAGGTTTTTTTTTTTTTTTTTAGCAATTGTCATAATTGTGCAGTGTTGGATAAGGAGATAGCCATTTTTGCAGTGCTCCTAAACATATTATAGAAAACCATATGCCTATTGATTTTCCTACTGGTTCCCTATGCATAGCAGGGGTAGTTACACAATTCTTTAAGTAGTTCTCTAAAGTTCCTTTGAAATAAATGATTATCTCTAATTTGTTCACTCTTGCATACTTAATCTATGTAAAGTTGAAGGAGAAAGTCTTATTCACCTTTCACTTTTGTTGTGTACTGTTTGAGATGATTTTGACTCATAGTTTCTCTATAGGACAGAGTGGAACTGCCACATAAGGTTTCTTAGGCTGTAGTCTTCATGAAAACATATTGCCAAATCTTTTCTTCCGAGGAGCCACTGGTGAGTTCAAACCTCCGACCTTTCCATTACTAACCAGCACTTAACTATTGTGCCACTAGGCCTATTTCACTATTTTTAAGGGTATTTATTCTTTCAATCTACTATATGCAGGAGTCCTGGTGTGGCGCTGTGAGTTAGTGCACCAGATTGCAAAGTTGTTTGAACTCTAAGGTTGGCAGTTCAAGCTCACCAGCTGCTCCTCAGAAACCCTATACAGGGTCACTATGGGTCAGAATTGACTCGATGGTACTTAACAACAGCAACAACTATATGCTAGGAGTCCTGGTGTGGTGCTGTGGGTTAATTCACCAGACTGAAAAGTCATTTAAACCGCAAGGTTGGCAGTTCAAGCTCACAAGCTTCTCTTTGGGAACTCTATAAAGGGTCTCTGTGGGTCCTAACTGACTCGACAGCACTTAACAACAACAAAAACAACTATGTGCTAAGCATAATAGTAAATTTGAGTAATAAAAGAATAAGCACTTCAATTGTTTATAGAAACTTGAAGTTTAGCATTGAATGCCATCAAGTCGATTATGACTCATAGCGACCCTGTATAGGAGGAGCAGCTGGTGAGCTTGAACTGCCAACATTGCAGTTCAAACGGCTTTGCAGTCTGGTGCATTAACCCACAGCACCACACTAGGAAGTTTAGTGTAGATTTTGAAAATTACTGTGTGCAGGATAATGTGCTAGACCACAAGGTCAGTTTGAACCACAAGATCAGAAGTTCAACTCTACCAGCCACTCTTCAGAAACCCTATACAGGGTTAGTAAGGGTCGGAACTGACTTAATGGCACTTAATAACAACATAGTAAGAGAAAGGAGCCCTGGTTTGACTGTTGACTAAAAGGTCAGTGCTTTGAATCAGCCAGTGGCTTCTTGGGAGCAAGACATGGCAATCTGTTTTGGTAAAGATTACAGCCCAAAATCTCTGTGAGGCAGTTTTACTTTGTCACGTGGGATCATTATGAGTTAAAATACACTCGATGGCAACTAAAAACAACAGCATCATAAGAGAATAGTAGGGTGCTGCTTAAGTTCATGAGAGGATTGGGAGAAGGACATAAAGGAAGGCTTCTTAGAGAAAGTAACATCTAAGTTGAGAAGAATGGGCGTTCCAGAACACTTGACTGTGCTCATTAAGAACCTGTACATAGACCAAGAGGCAGTCATTCAAACAGAACAAGGGGATACTAAATGTTTTAGAATCGGGAAAGGTGTACACCAGGGCTGTATACTTTTTCCATATTTGTTCAATTTGTATATTTAGTAAATAGTATGAGAAGCTGGATTATATGAAGAAGGGAATGGCATCAGTATTGGAGGAAGACTCATTAATAGCCTGCAATATGCAGCTGATACAACCTTGCTTGCTGAAAGTAAAGAGGACATAAAATCCTTACTGATGAAGATCAAAGGCCACAGGCTCCAGTGTGGCGTGCACCTCAGTGTAAAGAAAACTAAAATCCTCACAGCTGGACCAATAAATAACATTACAACAAATGGAAAGAAGAGGGAAGTTGCCAAAGACTTCATTTTGCTTGGAGACACAATCAACACTCATGGAAGCAGCCATCAAGAAGTCAAACAACATATTGCATTAGACAAATCTGCTGCACAAGATCTCTTTAAAGTATTCTAGAGCAAAGACACCAGTTTGAGGACTAAGGTGTGTCTGACCCAAGCCATGATATTTTCATTGGCTTTAAATGCTTGTGAAATTTGGATAATGAATAAGGAAGACTGTAAAATAATTGATGCATTTGAATTATGGTATTTGAGAAGAATATTGAAAGTACCATGGACTGCCAGGAAAGCAAATAGGTCTGTATTAGACAAGGTGCAGCCAGAGTGCTCCTTAGAGGCAGGGATGGCGAGACTTTGTCTCTCATACTTGAGACATATTATCAGGAGGGAACAGATCCTGGAGAAGGGCATTATGCTTGACAAAGTTGAGGGTCTGTAAAAAAAGAGGAAAACCCCAATGGGGTGGAAGCAGCAGTGGTCTCAAGATAACAATTGTAAGGATGGTGCAGGACTGGGCAATATTTAATTCTGTTGTCTATGGGGCACTATGAGTTGGAACCCTCTGGATGGCAACTAACAAGTAGTGACTCAAAGGATGGATTAGTCATTTTGTGTTAATTGCTGGAGGCATGAAGTAAATGATGGTTTTAGAAAAGAAGTAACAACATAGAATGTGACATATCCAAGGAATGTTACAAATGAACCATTATCAGTACTGGTGTGGCACTGTGGGATTAAGACTTTTTTTCATTAGCTTCTATTTGAATTTGCATATCAGTAATTGATGGTCTGTTCCACAGTCTGGCTCTGGCCTTATTTTCACTGATGATATGGAGTTTTTTCATCTTCTCTTTCCGCAGATGTAGTCAGTTTGATTTCTATGTGTTCCATCTGGTGAGGTCCCTGTGTACAGTCGTCTGCTATGCTGTCTAAAGAAGGTATTTGAAATTAGCAAATCATTGGTTTTGCAGAATTCTATCATGCGTTCTCCAGCATCATTTCTGTCACCAAGGCCATATTTTCCAACTACTGATCCTTCCTCCCTGCTCTCAACCTTTGCATTCCAGTCACCAGTAATGATCAATACATTACATATTGTAATGTAATACATGATTGCATGTTTGATCAATTTCAGATTGAATAAATTGGTAGAATTCTTCTATTTCATCCTCACTGGCTTTAGTGGTTGGTACACAAATTTGAATAATAGTGGTATTAACTGGGCTTACCTGTAGGCACATGGATATTATCCTATCATTTACAGCATTGTACCTCATGACTGATTTGGATATGTTCTTTTTGATGATGACTCCAACACCATTCCTTTTCAATTTGTCATTCCCTGCATTGTAAACCATGTGGTTGTCAGATTCAAAATGGTTAATACCTGTCCATTTCAGCTCACTAAGGCCTAATATATCGATGTTTATGCATTCCATTTCATTTTTGACAACTTCCAATTTTCCCATATTCATACTTCGTACATTGCATGTTCCAATTTTCACTGGATGTTTACAGCTGTTTCTCCTTATTTTGAGTTGTGCCCCATCAGCAAATGAAGGTCCATTGGGCTTTTCTCCCATGAGCTTTACTCCATTTGTGTTATCATGGTCAGCTCTACTTTGAGGAGGCAGCTCTTCCTCAGTCATATTTTGAGTGCCTTCCAACCTGAGGGGCTCATTTTCCAGCACTATATCTGACAGTGTTTCTCGCTATTCAAAAGGGTTTTGGTGACTAAAAATTCAGAAGTAGTAGTAGATAGGATCAGTATATTTTTGTTTAGTTTTAGTTTATTTGAGAGGTATAATCAGGTATTTTAAAATCATTATATTGATACTGAGTCCTGCTGGGAATCTGTAGGATAAGTACTGGACTGCTAATCAAAAGGTGAGCAGTTCAAACCCACCACTCACTGACCATGGTATAAAGCTTGATAGAAGAAGAAACTTAATAGATAGGTTGGAAAGATTGGAGAAACTATGTTAGAATAAAAATCTTCTTGGCAGTAGATCAATCTTACTTAACTAAAGCAAAGCACTAATTACAGCACTTAAGAAGAAAGCTACTGGCTAGAAAAAGAGTTACTCTTGATAATAGCTATGCTTTTCCTTACATGAAACTCCATATTTGTTTCACTTCAAAGTATGCATATATAGCTGTTCTTTCATTGAATTTTCTGTGAATATTTTAATGATTCATGATGGAATTTAAAAAATATGTTATCCTTCAAATATATAATCCAGAAAACATTTCCTCAGAGCCTCCAATGTTCTAGAAGGAATCTACCGATGACATTGGCCTCAGCTTCTGATAGCTATTCTCTGGTCCAAGCTACTGTCTCAAATCAATATGAGTTGATGTTTTTAGTAATGTGTCCCATATCAAATCGAGTCCTGGTGTGGTGCTGTAGGTTAATGTGTTGGACTGCAAAATCAGTTGGAACTATGAGGTCAGCGGTTCAAGCTCACTAGCTGCTCCTCGGAAACTCTATACAGGGTTGCTATGGGTCAGAACCAACTCAATGGCACAACAACAACCACATAAATTAAGGAGCCCTGGTAGCGTAGTGGATTATGAGCTAGGCTGTTAACTGTAAGGTCAGCAGTTCAAATCTACCAGTCATTCCAAGGGAGAAAGATGAGTCTTTCTGCTCCGATAAAGATTTACAACCTCAGAAACCCTATACAGGGATGCTATGAGTTGGAATTGGCTCAGTGGCACAGAGTTACCAGTACCACCACCATATCAATTTTATAGAAATGACAAGAAATATAAACCTAAGTGGCAGCAAAGTTTTGAAAATAATGAAGTCATGTGCACACAAAAATAAGAGAGATGAGAGAGAAAAAAAGAAACAACCACTGGTCAGTCTAAGTATAAAAAATAGTTGAAAGAGACTGGGGGTGGGATACATTCTTAGACATAACTGGGAATCCAGCATAGTGTGATTAATGTATTCCTATAATTTGGGTTCACATAATAATTACCTTATTTTCTACATTTCATGGCTTGTTTAGAGAAACTCTTGCAAAGAAGAAAGTCCTTTTCTGTGAGTAATTTGGCTCCAATTCTTGATGTGTATGTGCCTGTGATATCATACTGCTTTAGGCCACACAGACACAAAGCCTGGTTATTCAAAAAAATGTTGTGAAGCTGAATGCATGAAACATAGTGGTGACAAAAACAGACTTGAATCAGAGGCCCTGGGTTTAATTTCTATGCTGCTATTTAGTAACTTAGTGACTGTGGATTTGGAAAGTTACTTAATTTCTCTGAGATTCTGTTTTCTCCTCTGTAAAGTGGAGATTAAAATTCCCGAAAGAGTTATTGTCAGGATAAAACAATGTTGAATATGGAAAGTGCCTAATATATAATATTGTTGTTGTTAAATGCCATCAAGTTGGTTCTGATGCATAGTGATCCTGTATAGGGTTTCCAAGGAGCAGTTGGTGGGTTTGAACTGCTAATCTGTGGTCCAAAGTCGAGGGCTGATCCTACAATGCCACACAAGAATATATTATAGGCACTAAATAATTGTCAGTTCTTATTCCATGAATCCAGTTTACCTTAAGGAATAAAACATTTGCCTGTTTGTTGCTGTTGCTATTAAGTGCCATCTAGTCAGTTCCAACTCATAGTGACCTATATTGGGTTTCTGAGATTTGTAAATCTTTGTGGTAACATAAAGCCTCATCTTCCTCTAGTTTATCAGCTGGTGGGGTCTAACCATCAACCTTGTAGTTTGCAGTCCAGTGCTTATCCTAAGGAGCAATAGTGCTTCTACCACTACTTAATCAGAAAAACAACAACATATGGAATGGATTTATTCAGACACTGCTCCCAGATGATTTATCTCAGCTTTGACAAAGTCCATCAAATCTAATGTTCTTTTCTTTACAAAATTTACCTAGTTCATTTCCTAAAACATTCAGTGAAAAACTCACCAGCTGCTCCTCAGAAACCTTATATAGGGTCACTATGAGTCAGAACCTACTTGACAGCAATTAATAACAATAAATATACATTTTACAGATGAGTCAACTGAGGTTTAGGAGAAGGTTAGGCTAATTGGAATTACCCTTATTCTGACTGACTCCAAAGCATGTGGTTTTAACCAATTTTTCAGACTGCCACATACATGACTCACTGTCTCTCCATTGACTATTTTCACAGGTTGATTTTTTTCTAATTTGATGCTGTCATGTTAACAGGCATTTTTTTAAAAGGGGGATTTTACCACAAAATGTGACTTGGTGGCACCTTCTTGACACCTTAAAAATCAAATGTAACCACATACTTCTGTTTTCACAAAAGAGTACCTGTTCATTAGCTCTAGCTAAAAGCCTCTTAGATCACAAGTCTAGAAGGTTAAACCAGAGCAGGATGGAAAACGCAAACTGATTTAGCTGCTCAAGCTGCTTCCTCCTTCTTATTTTTAACTGAAAGGCTATTCAAGTCTGTCATGTTGACACAGTAAGCGCCCTTCCTTAAAGATGTTTAACAAACTAGTTTGTTTATGAAAAACAACTCAGGTAGGAGGACTAACACATTAAACATTTTTTAACATGTGTAGCTCATAAAAAGTAGGCATATAGTTGTAAACAGTTAGTCCTCTGTATCCATGCATTATTGTTGTTAAGTGCTGTCAAGTAGGTTCCAATTCAGAGAGACCCTGTAAAGGGTTTTCCAAGGAGCAGTTGGTGAGTTTGAACTGCCAACCTTGTGGTTCAAACTGACCTTGAGGTCAAGTGTTTATCCTACTGTGCCACACAATACATACAATGATAAAAGCTCCTAAAAAGAAACTAAGTAGCCAAAGCAATCCATTAAAGGTTAAATGCTATTTACATAGTTTTTACTTTGTGTTAAGTATTATAATAGTGCAGGGATGATTTAAGGTGTATGAAGGATGTGCAAGGGTAATATACGATGCCATTTTATATGAGACTTGAACATCCTTGGATCTTGAGTGGGTACTGGAAACAATCTCCTAAGAATACCAGGGGATGACTGATTAATTTTGATTCAACTAATTTCCATCACAAGTTAAATTGCTGTCCCTAGAGCTTCATTGCTTTAAAGAAAGTCATCTTCCCATTAATCTGTTCATGATTTAATATGTTGTTTTACTGAGTTATTCCTACTACTGTTTACCACAAGAGGCATCTTCAGTAAGTAATATTATTTCCATGTAAGAGACAGGCTACTGAGGCTGTCAGAACTTGTCATGTTTTTATTAAGAAGAAACTTCACCCAGGCCATGTTCTAAACTATCACATCCACCTCCCCAGCTTTTGAATGGATTCAATGTTGTTGTTAGCTGTCTTAAAGTCTTATGTGACCTGTGACCATGGCAACCTAATGTATGACAGAATGCAACATTACGCAGTCGCGAGCCATGTTCATAACTGTTGCTATGTTTGAGTCCATAGTGTTTATGGTGTCAAGGTAAGTCCCTTATAAATGTGAGACATGAACTAAAGAATTAAATAAGTCAACCCCAGTCTTATCAATTTAAACTATTTCCTAATAGGTTAACCTATAGAGGTTTTTCTCTGAGAAAATAAATCTTTAAAAACAGCATCATCAAAAACATTGAACAACATTATTTTAGCAATGTATTCAACTTTTCATTACGTAGTATCAGGTTAAAACTTTTTAAATTGTTTATTGGATTAGACCAGTTAACACTGAATTTTGTCACATTTCTACATTTAAATATCATGTATAGGAAAGAAATGTGCTAATATTTACTTCATTGTGCCAAATCAGATTCTATTATAAAGCTAGATCAAAGACAACTCATCACCCTGTAAAATCCAAAATCTGCTTGTGTAGGGTAATGAGAAACAGGAGCTTTTTTTCTTGTTTTCTGGGCGTAACTTTCCAACTCTCGTTACTCTCTATTGAGGAAGGTAATTGCATTATTTTGGGTCATTTAAAAGGGGTAGAGCCATTGTTTTTCTGGAATGGAATCCAGAAAATTATTTTGGGAAAATGTTGTCTGTACCAATAGATTCTGATTTGACTCTGAAAACTCTATACTATACAGAAAAAAAAAAAAAAAAAATCAATTTTCATTCATGAACACCTAGGTTTGTCTCCTCTAGCTCTTTTCATTTATTTAATTTAATCCTTATATGTTGTTTTATATGAGCTGTGGTGGGCAGCATGTGATCTCCTCTTACTACACAAGTGGGGAGGAGCATCAAAATTCAGTATCAACCCAAAGCTGATTCCCATGAGACTGAGGTCAGACATGCCTCCGTGCTCCAACCTTCTCTACCAATTCTTCACTTATTTGTTAGGTTCAATAACTCATTGTAATAGTCACACAGAATTCAAAGACAATAGTCACATTTATGGGATTTAGTTGAGAAGTTAACAGGCTGCAATTTAGGATGGTAAATGCTCAGGGCATTGTTCTTTCAGTCAGGACAGCAGCTCCTCAACAGTGCCTGTGGTGGGCCTGACCCAAGTAATGTATAAATTGGATAAATGAATAAGGAAGACCATAGAAGAATCAGTGCAATTGAATTATGGTGTTGGCAAAGAATATTAAAAGTATCATGGACTGCCAAAAGAACAAACACATCTGTCTTGGAAGAAGTACAGCCAGAAGGCTCCTTAGAAATGAGGATGGTAAGACTTCGTTTCTCATACTTCAGACATATTATCAGGTGGGCCCAGTCCCTTGAGAAGGACATCACATGCTTGGTAGAGTGCAGTGTCAGTGTGGGAGAGGAAGACTGGGGTCTTGGCACAGTGGCAGCAGCAATGGGCTCAAGCATAACAATGATTGTGAGGATAGTTCAGGACCAGGCAGTGTTTGGCTTTGTTGTGCATAGGGATGCTATGAGTCTTGGCACAGTGGCAGCAGCAATGGGCTCAAGCATAACAATGATTGTGAGGATAGTTCAGGACCAGGCAGTGTTTGGCTTTGTTGTGCATAGGGATGCTATGAGTGGAAACAACTAGAAAATACCTAGCAATGACAAAAATTCCCTCTCTTTGGACTCTTGGGCCCAGAGTCAGCGACATAGCCACAGAGAACTAGAGCGGAGAGTGAAGTGTCCAGTAGATAAGAAGAGAAGGCTTATGCATAAGAACACCCACACTTGCAGATAATACCCACTTGTCCTGGCTTCAATGACTAGATGATCAGAGCTCAACCAGAAGTTAAAAAAAAGAGGAAAAAAAAAAAAGTATTCTCATACAATTTGATGAACTTGACTTACACCTATGGAAGCGGTAGCTCAAAAGAGGGAACAAGTCCTTATATCAAGAATCATTCACACCCCCTCCACACACAGAGTAGACAGGGATGGGCAACTTGGACATTGGCTACCCAAAATGGCGGGTGGGAGGGCTACAAAGGCAAGAAGTGACTGGCTTCCAAGCTTCCAAGAGGGAACCTCGATCCAGAGGGCCTTGGGGAAGGTAGAATCTCCAGTGAGTAGTATTCAATCTGACTAGCCGGGGCTGATGCAATGAAATGCAGACGGGTCTCTTGTGATATAATAGTGAATAATTGTTATCAGGACTGATTGTGAGGGTTGGAAATGTAAAGGTAGATGTTTTATAGCAAGGAGGGGAGTGATTAACTTTTCAGTCTAGGAGCGGAGGTCCCTAGGACCATCAAGGGAGAAGAGCAGAGAGTGGGACCCTACCCAGAGAAGCAGTGATGCCTGAAATGGAGCCAGAGATGATGACGTGGAGCGATGTAGCAACTAGAGACTTTAGATCCAGAGAGGGAGAGCAACTGTGTGCTGAAGACCTGGGGGGCATGGGGGGAGAATTGCATGGAGGGGACTGAAACCATGGCAATGAGACGATATACGATAGAAATGAATGTAAAACCAATGTTCTCCCATGTAAACTATCACACAATTCACAATAAAACATTATATATAAAAAAAAGATAATGAAAAATTTCTACTAAAAAAAAAAAATTCCCTCTCCTTTCCATTCCTGGTAGATTTCAATGACTGTTTCTTCCTATGTTTTTATGTGTTGCTAACTTTTTATAATGAGACCATGAAATATTTATCCTTTTGCGATTGACTTCTTTCACTCGGTTTAATGTACAGATTTGTTCATCTTATGAAACATTTTATTGATTCCTTTAAGGAGCTCTGGTAGCATAGTGGTTATAAGTTGGGCTTCTAACCTCAAGGTCAGCAGTTAGAAACCACCAGCTGCTCCATGGGAGAAAGATGAGTCTTTTTGCTCCCGTAAAGATTTACAGTGTTAGAAACCCTATATAGGGTCACTAAGAGTCTGAACCAACTCCATAGAATACCACCACTACTATTGGTTATTGTGTTGTATTTCTCTGTATGGATTTATCACAGTTTGTTTATCCATTCATCTGTTTTTGGACACTTAGGTTACTTTTTTCTTTTTGTTATTGTGTAGAGTCTGAAAATTTGTTCTTTTTTCTTCCCTGGTGTAGCACTGCATTGGACTGCAAGCTTAGTTTGAACCACAAGGTCTGAACCACAGTGTCTGAGTGGCCCCTCAGAAACCCTAGATGGGTCGATATGCGTCAGAACTGACTAGACAGCACTTTTTTCCATCAGTACCTCTATTTCTAGAACTATAAATATCTATTAATGTAATAATGCGTTGTTTTTGTCAGGTGTCATAGAATCACTTCTGACTTATAGTGACCTTATGCACAACAGAAGGAAACACTGCCTAGTCCTGCACCTTCCTCACAGCTGTTACTGCTGCTGCCACTATGAAAATCCACTGCTTTTCATAAAGTTTTCAGTGGCTAAATATTCACTCTCCTTCTTCTTAGTCTGCCACAGTGTTATTCTATTACTTCCAATCTCCAAATAGTAAGCTATTCAATCAAAACCCAAGCAAATCCCTATTACAAAGAAACTATAAATGGAGGGATTGGGCATTTTTCTATAGTTAGAAGAAGCAAATATCATAATGCAATTTCAAATAGGTTTGAAACTCAGAGGTCATTTGAAATGCTCAACTCAAAAGAATTCATTTTTACATCTGTCAAAACATGGGGAAATCATTCTGATTTTGAAAGAACTTTTGAAAGATCTTATCTATGTGGGAAACCACACATTGACTTGTGAGGAATATGTAATTTGTGTTAAATACAGAGTTCCATTCAGAAACTAAAGATAATCTTATGTCCAATCAATTCTAGACAAGCATTTCAGAATTCACTTTGAATACGAATGTTCTTAAGGGAATAAGTGATACAAATCAACCAGACTCCAAATGCAGAAAGAACTTCAAAAGCAGGAGAAATACCCAACTCTCTCCATCATTACACCGACAAACATTTACAAAGCTCATATTTGCACTTTACTGTTCAAGGCAAGTCCAGCAGAACACAGTGTAGGGCAAGAAACAAAGTGTAAAATGAAGACTAAAGGGGATGGGAGGTAGGAAATAAAGAGGAGAGGAGAGTGACAAAAAGGAAAGGTAAAGAAAGAACTTATAGAGAGAAGAAAAAATCAGGGCAGGTAGTAAAATCAGTAAACATGAAGACATAGAATTTAAGAAATGAAGGTAAGAAAATTGTTGTTCTTAAGTGCTGACACATAGCTACTGTGTAGAAGGTTTCCAAGAAGCAATGGTAAGTTTGAATCATTGATCTTTCAGTTAGCAGTCCAGTATTGCCACACCAGGACTCCAGTATTTATATAATGAGGAAAAATATGGACTATAGCAAAAACATTTACTGGAAGTGGGGTGATGCTACAAGGTGGTGGTGAGTGGAGGAGTAAAGATGCAAATTTCAAGAATCGTTTCACTGTCAGGAAAGCTAAAAAGAGCGGTTTGATTTTCATGGGAAATTTGAATGAAGTCTGAACTGCAGATTTGGGATTTGCCAATCTCCACAACCATGTGAATCATTCCCTAGAAGGTCCATGAATCTTGTGAGACATTGCAGAGAATTGTGGAACCCTTGGATGTTTGGGAGAATACTGAGTATTGGTTGAAATCAGGGATAATGGAGTGGCGTAGCACGTCCCCACCGCTCATCTGTCAGTTTGTTGTACATTGGTGT
>NW_006408606.1:11404280-11405745 GCF_000296735.1 Chrysochloris asiatica | reverse complement strand
GAACATACAATCAAGACATACTGATAATCACTGGTGATTGGAATGCAAAGGTTGGGATCAAAGAGAAAGGATCAGTAGTTGGAAAATATGGCCTTAGTGATAGAAATAATACTGAAAATCACATGATAGAATTTTCAAGAACTATGACTTGTTCATTGGAAATACAATTTTAAAACAATCTAAAATATGTCTATACATGTGGACCTCACCAGATGGAATACACAGAAATCAAATTAACTACATCTGTGGAAAGAGATGGTGGAAAAGCTCCTTATCATCAGCCAAAATAAGTCCAGGGGCAGACTGTGGAACAGACTATCAATTGCTTACATGCAAGTTCATACTGTAGCTGAAGAAAATTTAAACAAGTCCACAAGAGACAAAATAGGATCTTGAACACATCCTACCTGAATTTAGAGATCATCTGATGAACAGATCTGATGCATTAGACACTGAAGACTAGAAGAGTCATGGGATGACATCAAGAACATCATACAAGAAGAATTCAAAAGGTCATTAAGAAGACAAGAAAAAGGAACTGGCCAAAATGGATGTAAGAAGAGATTCTGAAATTTGTTCTCCAGCGTAGTGATGCTAAAACAAAGATGAAAGAAATGAGGAGGTAAAAGAGCTGAACAGAAGATTTCAACAGTCAGCTCAAGAAGACAAACTCAAATATTTTAATGAAATGTGAAAACACGTGGAGTTAGAAAACCAAAAGGGAAGAACACACTCAGCATTTCTCAAGCTGACGGAACAGAAGAAAAAAAATTAAGCCTCAACTTACAATATTGAAAGATTCTATGGGCAAAATATTGAATGATGCAGAAAGCATCAAAAGAAAATGGAAGGAATACACAGATTCACTGTACCAAAAAGCAATGGTCGATGTTCAACCATTTCTTGGCATATGATCAAGAGCCAATGATACTGCGGGAAGAAGTTTAAGGTGCACTGAAGGCATGGGCAGAGAACAAAGCAACGGAAATTGATGGAATAAAAATTGAAATATTTCAACAAACTAATGCAGCAGTAGAGGCATTCACTTATCTATGCCAAGAATTTGGAGGACAGCTACCTAGCCAACTCCCTGGAAGAGATCCATATTCATGCTCATTCCAAAGAATGGTGACCCAACAGAATGTGGAAATCATCGGACAGTATCAATAATATAAAATGCAAGTGAAGATTTGCTAAAGATAATACAAAAGTAGCTGCAACCATACATTGACAGAGAACTTTCAGAGGTTCAAGCTATATTCAGAAGAGAACACGAAATGAGGGATATCATTGCTGATGTCAGATGGATCTTGGCTGAAAGCAGAAAATACTAGAAAAAGGTTTATTTCTGCTTATCAAAGACTTTCAATTGTATGGATTATGACAAGTTATGGACAACATTGCGAAGAATGAATATTCCGGAACACTTAGTTGTACTCATGAGGAACCTCTACATAGACCAAGA
>NW_006408606.1:11401005-11402880 GCF_000296735.1 Chrysochloris asiatica | reverse complement strand
GAGTAGTTGTTATCATGACTAATTGCGATTGTTGCAACTGTAAAGGTGGACGTTTTGTAGCAAAAAGGGGTGAGTGGTAGATCTTATAGTCCCAGAGCAGAGGACCCTGGGACCATCAAGGGAGAAGAGTGGGAGTGGAGTGTGGGACCCTACCCAGAGAAGCAGCAATGCCTGAGATGGAAGCAGAGATGAAGACATGGAGAGACAGAGCAGCTGAGGATTCTAGACTCATGGAGGGAGAAGGGATGTGTGCTGGTCTGGGGGTGGAGTGTGCCCTTTGGCTATTTGAATGATTGTTTATTCCTTAGTGTTTTGGTGCACATCAAAAACAAGAACAAAACAACCCCCCCCAAAAAAAACAAACAAAACAAAACAAAAACAAAACAGAGGGAATAGAAGCTATACTGTTGAATGATGAAGCATGCAGGGGATTGTAATCATTGTAATGAAATGAACTGATGTTCCCCCATGTAAACTATCACTCAATTCACAATAAAACCTTTAGAAAAACAAAAATAGTACCATGGACTAAAGAACAAATAGATCTATGTTGGAAGAAGTACAACCAGAATGCTCATTGGAAGCCACGATGGCTAGATGCCATCTCTTTGGACATATTATCTGGAGGGACCAGTCCCTGGTAAAGTGGATGGTCAGAGAGAAAGAGGAGGACTCTCAATGAGAGTTGGCACAGTGGCAGCAGCAATGGTCTCAGGCATGGCAATGATTGTTAGATTGGCATAGAACCGGTAATAGAATTCTGTTGTGGATAGGATTGCTTTGAGTTGGTACCAATTTGATGGCACATGACAATAGCAACAAATAGCACTTCCAAAAAATCAAGCATTTGGTATATCTTTAACTTTCTCATAAGGACCAGCCTTGAGCTGGTTTTTCAAAAAGAAATTATTGTTGCAGCCCTCAATTTCCTTATTTGGAAATCTGGTTGTTGTTGATACAATTAGAATAAGATGAGCTCTTTATGATGCTCTTATGAGAAAAAGAGGAGACAGATCTGGAAGGAGAATGCTGTTTGAAGAAACGAAAACAGACACAAAGGGAAGATGATCATGTGAAGACAGAGGCAGAGATAAGAGTTAAGCTGTCACAAGCCAAGTAATGCCAATGGTTGCTGACACCAGGTGTGAGGAGTGAACTATATAATTGATTCTTCCTTAGTCTATAGAAGGAATCAGTTTTGCTGACACCTTCATTTTGGGTGTCTAGTTTCCAGAAAATGAAACAATCAATTTCTGTTTAAAGTCACGTAATTTGTGAAACTTTGTTGTGGCAGCCCTAAGTAACTAACAAAGGAAGTGAATGTTGTGGCCTGGAATGGGTTGGATTAGAGAAAGGGAGCAAAAATGTAGACATGGCCTCTTGGAACATAGGGTAAAAGTCACACAGTGACTCCTCTGTCCCATTCTACTGTTAAATCAACTCACAAAGCTAGTTCATATTCCAAGGTGAGAAAGTACATTTTACCTCTTGATGGGAGGTCCTGCAAAGAATTGTGGTCATTTTTTAATCCACCACAATTTGTATAACTGCTTGCTAAAAAACTCAACAAAAAGCCATCACCACAATTTAAAAGAATTACTGTTAATTTGGAATATCATGGTCACATTCTTTTGCAAATATGGTAAGATTAGAATTGATGTTTACAGAATTGGTGTTGTTGTTAGGTACCATTGAATGCATTCTGACTCATAGCAACCCTATGCACAACAGAAGGAAACACTGCCTTGTTCTGTGCCTTTCTCACAAATGTTGTTTGACTTAAACCCATTGCTGCTGCCACAGTGTCAATCCATTTTCTGGGAGTCTTCCTATTTTTCGCTAACCCTCCACTTGATCAGGCACTTGATCAGTCCT
>NW_006408606.1:11396819-11399340 GCF_000296735.1 Chrysochloris asiatica | reverse complement strand
TTTACTTCCTAATTTCTTCCATTTGCTTTAGCATCTCTATGTTGGAGTGCAAGTTTCAGAGCCTCTTCTGACAACCATTTTGGCCTTCTCTCTTTTTATTGCCTTTTTAATTACCTTTTGCTCTCTTCCTATATCACCATGGCCATATTTTCCAACCACTGATTTTTCCTCTTTGTTTCCAACATTTGCATTCTAATCACCGGTAATTATCAATGCATTTTGATTGAATGTTTGATTAATTTCTGAGTGAAGAAATGAGTAGACTTTTTCAAATTTATCATCACTGGTTTCAGTGGTTGGTGTGCAAATTTGAAGAACAATGGTCTTCCTTGTAAGCATATCCTATCACAGACAGTGTTGTACTTCAAGATAGATCTTGAAATATTTGGTTTAATGATGAATACTATGTCATTCCTCTTGAATTTGTGGTTCCTGGCATAGTAAATCACATGCTTGTCAGGTTCAAAATGGCCAATTCCAGTCAATATCAGCAAACTAATTCCTAGGATATCAATGTTTATGTGTTCCACTTCATTTTTGACAACTTAAATATCCTGGATTCATACTTGGTACATTCCATGTCCGATTATTAATGGATGTTTACAATTGTTTCTTTTCATTTTCTGTTGTGACCTATCAGCAAATGGAGGTTCTGAAAGCTTTACTCCAGTTGTGTCATCATAGCTTACTCTACTTTGAGGAGGCATCTCTTTCCCAGTTGTATTTTGAATGGCTTCCAACCTGAGGGGCTCATTTTCCAGTACTATATTTGACAACATTCAATACCCAATGGTGGTATTGATATTTTTATATTCGATCATTATATGTAGCAGTATCGGGCTACTATTTATAAGGTTTTCAGTGGCTAAACATTCAGAAGTAGTCTGCCTCTCCTTCCTTGCCTGTCTTAGTCTGCTGACACCTGTTCACTATGGATGACCCTATTGGTATGTTAAATGCTCGTGACATAGCTTCCAACATCACAGCAACACACAAGGCACCACACAGTGACAATCTGACACACATTGGTGGCTTGTAGAATTAGGTGCAGTTAAAAAAAAAGGGATATATTTGCAGTTTTATTCTAAAGCTCATTTTCACATTTGGACTACAGTGTTCATCCATCAAACTTGAAATATGTGTACTCACACTTTATCACATATACCTCAGGTCTATCTTTTTTCATGTGAGTTAGGAAAACCATTTTATCATATGAGTGGGAGGAACAAAATTACAAGCCAACTAAACTAAGTTATGATGGTGTAAGTGGTTTGTTTTCAGTGGCTAAATATTGGACAGTATTCCATCCCTCTTTCCTAGGCTGTCTTAGTCTGGAAACTCAACTGAAACTTGTCTACCATGAATGACCCTGCTTCCAGAATTATACCAAATCCCAAGCCAGTTCAGTATGACAAACTGACAGACGAGTTTGTCAAAAAATCCTCACCACTGGACCAATAAATAACAACAAGATTAGTGGAGAAAAGATTGAAGTTGTCTAAGATTTTATTTTGCTTGGATCCACTATTAACACCCATGCAAGCAGCAGTCAAGAAATCAAATGATATACTGCATTAGGCAAATCTGCTGCACAAGACCTCTTTAAAGTGTTGAAGAGCAAAAATGTCAGTTTAAGGACTAAGGACTTGACCCAAGCCATGGTATTTTCAATAGCCTCATATGCATACGAAAGTTGTACAATGAATAAGGAACACCATAGAAAATTTGATGCTTTTGAGTTATGGTGTTGGAGGAGAATATTAAAAGTGCCATTGCCTGTCAGAAGAACAAACAAATCTGTATTGGAGGAAGTGCAGCCAGAATGCTCCTTAGAAACAAGGATGACCAGACTTCATCTCTCAGGAGGGACCAGTCCCTCGGGAAAGACATCATGTTTGGTAAAATGGAGGATCAGTGAAAGAGAGGCGGACCCCCAATGAGATGGATTGGTAGAGTGGCATCATCAATTGGCTGAAGAATAATAACAGTGAGGATGGTACAGAATTGGGTAGTGTTTCATTCTGTTGTGCATAATGTCACTATGAGTCAGTACTGACTCAACAGCATCTAACAACAACAATAAGAAAATGGCTTGCACTCCACTACTAATTGAACCTATCCAGAGACACTTCTGAAGAAAATCCTGGGAATCTACTTTTGTAATATTGCTGTTGCTGTTAAGTGCCATTATGATGATTCCAACTCATACTATAGGGTTTCTGAAGAGCAGCTGTTGAGCTTGAACTGCCGACATTACAGATCAAACTGACCCTGTAGTCCAGCTCATTAACCTGCAGTGCCACACAGGACTCCTTTGTAACATTATAGCCATTGAAACCCTATTGACTACAGTTCTACTCTGATACACATGGAGTTGCCATTGAGTCAGAATCCACATGACAGCAATAAGGGATAATTTTATTTTAGCCTAAAATAAACCTGGAGAATATTGAAGGTACCATGGACTACCAGAAGAACAAACATTTCTGTGTTTATAGAAGTACAACTGGAATGCTACGTA
>NW_006408606.1:11393188-11396719 GCF_000296735.1 Chrysochloris asiatica | reverse complement strand
AGCTTGTCATGATCCACACAATCGAAAGCCTTTGCGTAGTCAATAAAGCACAGGTAAACATCCTTCTGATATTCTCTGCTTTCAGCCAAGATCCTAGGAAACCCTATATATATAGGTTTACTATGAGTTGGAGCTGATTCAATGGCACTTGACAACAACAACAACAAGTTAAGTTCTGGTATGGTGCTGTAGGATAAGCACTGGACCATAAGGTCAGTTTGAACTGCAAGGTTGATGGTCCAGACCCACCAGCTGCTCTTTGGAAATCCTCAAGGGGGTTGCTGAGTCTGAAATGACTCAACAGCACTTAAAAACAACAAGAAGTTAAGTTCTGGTGTGGTGCTGTAGGGAAAGCACAGGACTGCTAGCTGAAAGGCTGGCAATTCAAAGTCAATGGTTGCATCTCTGAAACCCTATTCAGGGTTGCTATGAATCAGAACCAACTAGACAGCATTTTACAACAACAAAGTTAAACTAGGACATGAGGAAGAAAACAGTAAAACGATTGATAAGAATGAATTGCAGCTTCCATTGGAATGTGTAAGACTAGGGACCATTTAGTCACTATGATTCTGTGCAGAAAATGTAGCAAATTTGGGCTTTGCTGGACCTCATGCCCCCTGGGAGGATTGTGTGCTGAGAATAAAGGCTTTTTCAGACTTGTGACAGAATCTTTGTCAGTGATTGGGTGACATTTGATAGTAAATATCTTAATAGCTTAAGTAGGCCAACTGTAGGTGTCAGCCTTGGGTGTTGCTGGCTTGAAAGGTGCTAAGTGGAGCCTTAGGCTAGAGGAAGGTGTGGAGGGCAGTTGCAAAGTTTTATAAAAAGTTACATAATAACGTGCATATGTGCATAAGACTAGAACCTCTCTGGAAAGATAGACAAGAAAATGATGATATCCATCATTCTTACTGAAGGAATTTGAATGGCTGTGAGACATTTCAAGTTTACTTATCTTTACTTTTTGAATTTATTTTATTCAAAATAAAATAAGATAAAAGTGTTCAATTTATATTTGTATTTCTTTTTAAATTTTTAAGGGGCTTTCACCTCCATATTTTAAGTCTTGGTGGTGGTTATGTGCCATAGAGTTGACTCATAGCAACCCTGTACAGGATTTCCGAGACTGTAAATCTTTACGGGAGCAGAAAGTCTCATCCTTTTCCTGCATAATGGCTAGTTGTTTTGAACTGCTAACCCTGAGGTTGTCAGCCCGATTTGTAACCACTATGCTACCAGTCCTCATAAAAATCCTGTGAGGGAAATATGGCCAGTATTCTCATTTTATGTGTGAAATAACTGTGGGTACAATTGTCTGACTTCCTTAATATCATACAACCAGCCAAAATGGAACTGATAAACAGAACTTTTTACTTCAAAATCTAATGCACTTTCCATCATATCTTACAGCTTTGGGTGTGCTGAAGACTATAAAACTATAAAAGACTTTAAAAATTAATGAAGTAGAAAAATAAGTGTGTCTGCAAGAGACAGTTGACAGCCAAGCTTTAGGCTATATACACTGTACTAGGTTGAGTGGAAGGGTTGTTACTGCAGCCACACAATCTGTAGATCAAAGAGCAGACCAAAGTTCCATCCCTTTTTAATTAAACAAATACATATTACATAATGTTAGCCCTTATTGACTAGTATAAGACTTCATGCCTTATATACATTGTTTGTGATATTTCCAAGGCCTGTCTTTGCAAGAAAGGTATGATTTCCATTTTGCAGATGGGAAAACAGAGGTGCAGAAGGTTATATAACAAATATAGTAAGTTAAAGAGATAGTAGAGCTAACTTTAGTCCTCAATTTGTCTTTCCTGAGGCCCATTCCATTTTCAAGAATCTAACTAGTTTCTCTGGCTGATACTTAAGTAAGAGAGCCTTTGTCTTAAAGATTTAGGTGTGTACGTGGAATGTGGAAAGAAAGAAGTGATGGTGGGGCAGGGAGAAGACAAGTACTGGGAAAACTAATATTGACTTTAAAAGACATTTGAGCAAGATGCCACAGGGTTTAAAGGAAGAAGTAGTCTTAGCTTTCTTAGATGAGTTAGACTAGGCTTAAGGAGAGAGTTAGACAAGTGAATGGGAATCAAAGAATTACTAGGAATTTTAAATACAACTAAGGATCATGAATGGGAACAAAGGTAAGCACTGCAGACAGATTTGAGAAAGCTTTATTAACTGCGTTAAACTGTATTGAAGCTATTTTTAATAAATACTTTTATAGTGGACACGAAGTAAAGAAAGCACAAGGGAATCTCCTCACCTTCCAATTTCGTGTCATTTTGTCTTGGTTGTCATTGTTAACTCATTGTAGAATTTATTTATGCTTGACTGTGGTGAATAACTCAACACTAACAAGGCATATTGAACTACAAGATTGGCAGTTTGAACTCACCGATGAAACCTTATACAGGGTCAGTAAGGTCAGAACTGACTGGACAGCACTTCACAACAACAAAATAAGGCACAGAAGAATTCCAGTGGGTTGCTTTGTTTGACAGGTCCAATCTTTCCACATAGAAAGGTTACATGAGGTTGGTTAACTGGAAGAACCCAGAACTCTTCCTGCAAAATACTACTTGCATAAATTTAGAGAAGTTAAAACTCTGTTCCCTAGATATTTTGGAGTCTTGGTATGGCAGCTGTAGGGTAAGCATTAGACTGCTTACCACAAGATTGGCATTTGAAAACTACCAGCCACTCCTTGGAAATCTTATATAGGGTCGCTACAAATTGGAAGCAACTCCATGACATTTAATAATAACAAACTAAGATATTTTGGACCTTTGGAAGGGCTTTGTTGTTGTTGTTGTTGTTGTTATGTGCCGTGGAGTAGGTTCTGACTCATAGAGACCCTGTACAGGGTTTCCGAGGCTATAAATGTTTACGGGAACAGAAAGCCTCATCTTTCTCCTGCGGAACAGCTGGTAGTCTTTGGTAACTTCAATCTTTTCTCCATTTATCATGATGTCATTTATTGGCACAATGGTGAGAATTTTGATTTTCTTTACAATATGGTGCAACCCATACCTACTTATTGATCTTTTTTAATAAGTATTTTAAGTTCTCTTTACTTTCAGCAAGCAAGGTTGTATCATCTGCATATGTCAGGTTGTTAATGAGTCTTCCTCCAATCCTGATGCCACGTTCTTCATATAATCCATCTTCTCTGATCATTTGCTCAGCAAACAGATTGAATAAGTGTGGTGAAAGAATATAACACTGGTGCACACCTTTCCTGATTTTAAATATTCAGTGTCCTCTTGTTAGGAGGCTTTAAAAAGTTCATGGAAAAGTGAAATGAAAAGACAATGTAACTCTTCCATGAACTTTTTAAAGCCCCCTAATGTGTGTATAATGTTTGAGTGAGGCTATTGCAGTGAAAATCATAGAAACCTTTATTAAATGTCAAAATGTCAAAATGTGAGGCTATTGTTTCTCTACATATAAACCTATCTTTACACTTCTGAGGAGTCCTGGTGTGGTGCTATAGGATAAACACTGCACTGCTTACTGCAA
>NW_006408606.1:11391840-11393088 GCF_000296735.1 Chrysochloris asiatica | reverse complement strand
TCTATGTTAGACTCTGTTAGTAGTGGGTAATGTAGGGAGAATGCAAGATTGGAGAAATGAGAAGGAACTCATTCCTGCTTTCTGTTTTCTGTCCCTGTCTACAATTTTCTAATGTGATCGATAAGGTTTTATGCTAAACTGACTTGGCCAAAATTCTCAGTGGGCTGTCAGCTAAGATACAGTTATCAACTTGATGAAATCTAATATGAAACAATTACCCCCATGATGTGATCTGTTGTCATAAACTGTAATCTGATGCAATTAGCCTACATGTTGTAAACTGACATTTCTATAATGTTAATGACGCCAGATGCAATCTACAGGATTATGTTGTATTTTGAGTTAATCTATTTTGAGATACAAAGAGAGAAGTAAGTACAGCTCAGAAAGAGCTACTACCACCAAGAAAGAAGAGCCAGGAGTGCAGTGTGTCCTCTGGACCTGGGGAGGGTGTCTCTGTGCTGTGAAGCTCCTAAACCTAGGAGATTGATGAGAAGATGGGTGAAGGCCTCCAACAAATACTGGGTCTATTGTCTTCTAAAGAAGACAAGGCTCTTTCCCCAGATGTGATAAAGAGAAAGTCTTACCTTAGAACTGCCACTCTGAACTTCTAGACCCAGGGAGGAGAGGGTCTGTGTGCTGATGACTGGGTGGGAGGCTTGTGGGGTGTACCCTTTGGTTGTTTGATGATGCATGGAGGGGATTGTAATCATGGCAATGAAACAAAATATGATGGGATGAATGTAAAGCTAATGTTCTCCCATGTAAAATATCATATAATTCAAAATTAAAACTTAAAAAAAAAGAGAGAGAAAAAAAAGCTGCTGATGGATTTGAACTACCAACATTTCGGTTAGCAGCCCAATGCCTAACCCACAGCACCATCATGGCTCTAGCATGTTCAGACCTATCATTTCAGCTACTTTGGTCCACTTTGTTACCAAGCATGATGTATTTTGTCAGTGGACCCCTCTTTATGATATCTCCATTCTGTTGTGACCCATAAGGTTTTAGCAGGATAGCTTTTGGAAGCAGATCTCCAAGCCAATCTAGTTAGGTTATATCCTTAAGACCATTAATTACATGTATTCTATTATCAACAGCTAAATTCTCAACTGCCAACTTAAAACATGGTGGCTAGAATCCACTCAGACTTGCTTTGGAAGATACACATCCCGGTAAGCAGCAAATACTTGTTTTCCACCTTTAGTGTTGGTTCTTTTTCTTAGTCTTTTACAATAATGGTCC
>NW_006408606.1:11374668-11380520 GCF_000296735.1 Chrysochloris asiatica | reverse complement strand
ACCCCCAACGAGATGGATCAGCCAGGTGGCATCATTGATAGACTCTAGTGTGGCAGTGGTAGTGAGGTTGGCCCAGGATCGGACATTGTTTCCTTCTGCTGTGCATGGGGTTGCTATGAGTTGGTTCCGACTTGATGGCACCTGACAACAACAACAACAAAACATCACAAAATGTGTTCCTTTTAAGTTTTTTTTCTGCTTTGGAAACAAAAAGAAGTATAAGGATAGCTAGATCAGGGTTGTAAGCTGCTGTGTGTCCACAAATCAATTCTGACTCATAGTGACACTGTTTCTGAGACTGAATCTTTCTAGGAGCAGAAAGCCTCATCTTTCTTCTGTGGAGCAGCTGGTGGATTCAAACTGTTTACCTTGTGGGTTAGCAGCCTAAAGTATAACACACTATGTTATTAGTGAGGCCATAAGATATCTGTCTTTATGTAATTTGTTTGGTTAGCTAGGTGCAATGTCTTTTAGTAGCCCTGGTATGTCACTGTGGGTTAATGTGCTGGACTGCAAAGTTGGTTTGAACCACAAGTTCTGTGGTTCAAGCTCATCAGCCGCTCTTAGGAAACCCTATACAGTGTAGCTATAGATTGGAACTGATTCGATGGCATTTACCAAACAACAAATGTCTTTTAGCTCCATATACATGGGAGTTCTGGTGTGGCACTGTGGGCTAATGCATCAGACTGCAAAGTCGTTTGAACTGCAAGGTCAGTGGTTCAAGCTCACCAGCTGTTCCTTGGAAACCCTATACAAGGTCACAATGGGTCGGAATCGACTCAACAGCACATAACAACAACAACAACAACATGTATCAAGACTTAATTTCTCCTACTGGTGTGTGCTAGGAAGTAGTATATTGTGTTTATGTACCTTATTTTATTTATCCACTCACTTGTTGAGGGGCATATGCGTTGTTTCCACTTTTTGACATTGGAAATAGAGCCATAATGAACACTGGTGTACAAGTCTCTTTTTGAGGCGTAGAATTGCTGAGTCATATGGCAGCTCTCTTCATTTTTTGAGGAACTGCCTTTCTGTTTTTCATAATGGCTGTACCATTTTGCCGTGACGATAAACAATGGACTGTTGTTAAATGTTATCCAGTAGGCTCTGACTCATAACGACCCTGTTTAGGGTTTTCCAAGAAGTTGTTGGTGGTTTGAACTGCTGACTTTGTGGTTTGCAGTCCAATGCTTATCCTAGAGTGCCCACACATTCGCCAATATTACCATTTTAGGTTTGTTTTTTTAAAAGCCATTCTTGAAGTAGTGAAATGATATCTCACTGTGGTGTTTATTTGCATCTCTCTGATAGCAAATGGTGCTGAGCATCATTTCATGTGTTTGGTGGCCATTTGAATGACCTCTTTGGTAAAATGTCTATTCAGATCTTTTGCCCATTTTTAAATTGGGTTAATTGTCTTTTAGTTGTTAAGTTGTGTATGTTTTTTGGTTATTAGACTCCTGTTGAATGTATGGTTTCTTTAAGTCAGTAGTTTGCCTTTTTACTTTTTTTTGTAAATTCTTCTGATTAACAATTTTTTTTTTCTGTTTATCAAGTCAATTTATTTATTTTGCCTCTGTGGTTTGTGCTTTTGTTCATATATTAGATGATCCACTGTTGAAAGTTAGATTTGACATTGTTCCTGATCTAGGAATTTTATGGTTTTAATTTGCACATTTAGGTTATTAATACATTTTGAACTTGTTTTTGTGTATGATGTGGCATGGTATTGTGGCACTGTAGGATAAGCACTGGGCTGCTCACTGGAAGGTCAGTGGTTCAAGCCCACTAGCCACACTGCCACACTGCTTTTTGTGAGTTGAAACCAATTCGACAACACTTAACAACAGACAACAAGATGTGAAACACAAAGCCTGTTTCATTTTTCTGTATGTATAAATTCAATTAAATAAAATTGAGGGTCCAGAAATAAACTTATATTTTGATTTTTGACAAGGGTGATAAATTCATTCAATGGGGATAGAAAATGTCATCAATAAATAATGCTGGGAAAATTCAATTTCCAAACATATTTGTTTTAATTTTTAATAAAGAAACATTTAGAAATCAAATTTTGAAAGGTATGAGCATACTAAAACAAAGACTTGGGAAACTTTGAGTGCAAAAAGCTACCATTATAGTAGGCACTCAATAAATATTGACTAATAGTTGGATGGATGAACAACAAAGGAACACACAATCATTCTGACACTGGAATCAAGGATTTAGATGGTCTTGCATTGACTTTTTAAGGAATGTGAGGAGGAGGTTGACTTAAGTGCCACCTCTACTCTTTATACCAAACATCAACAGTGTTCTTTTGTTTATATAAACTAGCCCATAATGCTCAAGTAGATTAAGTTAGTTGTCTAGCTCCAGGACTGGAAAATGATCTTCTAGGAGTTTTTCAAAGTATAAAGGTTTTATAACTAAAATTTACAAGTTTTTAAAAAAGTGAACCACTTTTGTATTTGTTACATAGAATATTAAATCAAAATCCATGTTTGAAACTTCATTTTGACAAATGAAAAAGTATAAAATTGCTACACTAGTTTTTGAGAACTTTAATTTATTTAGTAAATTTTAATTTTAAGTAAATCATGTCAGAAAGAATATTTACTCTTAAAATTTTAAATGTGTTTTCAACGTGGAGGCCTTGAAAAAACAAGTTTATAGAAGTCTTATAACTCTTTCAATTTAACTTTTAAAAAATATTCTTGTAGCTTAAAGAGAGAAAAACATCCACAGTATTTTCAATGATACTGAAGTGACTCAGATTTGCTTTATGAAATACATACTCTGTGATATTTCCAATTATTACCTCCAAGAGTCTGCTGAGGGCTGATTGCTTTCTCTTTATCAGTTGTTGAAAGTGAGCTCTTGTGGGATGAAATATGCAGGAAGCTGTTGGGGGTTTGAAGCTTCCAACTAAAATACTTTTATGTCGTATCATAAGTTTGCTTCCTCAGAGTTACACTTCCTAAAGATACTAACTTTATTAGTTATTCCAAAGCCATATCAAGTAATGGTACATGTCATACAGATTAAAGAAATCATTTTTATTTAAGTCATAAATATTATAGTTTGAAACAAAAAGTGCTTTAGACACTGCCTTATATATATACTAAACTAAGGACAAGCCATGACCAATTTCAGTTAATAAAGACACTTTTTATATTCATGTCAGCAACTGCAAACAAGAATGGAATGTAATTTGCAACTTTACTATGCTATTTGCATTAGCAAATAGTAAGATATGAACTTTAAATACAGTTGTGTATTCTGTGCAAGAATGTGTGACTACACAATGATATTGTTTCTTTGAGAACTTGACAGACGTGCTTAATAGATACTCACATTTAATCTTTGTGTATGGGTTTTCCACACTTGAAGGTTTTATTATCTTTTGTTAAGTAGTTTAGGGCTTTTGTTTAAAACTCTATCAGTTGTATTTTTATTTCTGACTCATTAGCAAGTTCCCAAGACTCTAATTTTAAGACATGTTTTATAGCTAGGATATTTTCATTTGTTGTCATTAAACCAGGCATTCGGGAAGGGGGGAAAAAAAGAAGTTTTGAAAAGAGCATTGAAATGTTTTAGCTAAAATCTTAACAGAGATGAAAACCTTTTAGAACAAGCAGTCAAATGACATGTATCCTAAATGCTAATGCTATTTATATAAAAATACAAAGAGTTTTGTTAAAACAAAGAAAAGGAGTTCTCTAAATTTTACGATATAACTTTCAATGGTAAAGTTTCAGAAATGGACCCTTTTCAAATCATCACCCTCATTCTTTTGAAGCAATAGTTCCATCTAGTGGACATTTTACTTAAAAATAAATGTTTGATTTAAAATGTCAGATAACGTTTATTTTATGAAATCAGCATAAAAAGGAAAAAGCAGAGATAATTTGTTTAATGTGTTAAACTTCATGATGGATAAGTTAAGAATAAACAATTAAATTGGAAACAAACAGAACTATTTGCCAGTAAACAGAATACTTTTCTGTGCTTAAGAACACAACAGAAATTTGCTAGTATGAGTCCATAGCAATAGGTTTGGTAATCAGCGATGAGAATCAAGCTAGACAGCACAGATTCTCAAGGAACTGTGACGAAAACAATCTGAATTATAAAAAAAAACAAACAATAAATTGAGTTTCTATTGTTGTTGTTAAGTACCATCCAGTGGGTTCCGACTCCTAGAGAAGTTGTGTGGAGTTCCCGAGTAGTAGCTGGTGGGTTCAACTGCCACCTTGCAATTAGCAGCCCAGTGCTTCTCCTATAAAAATATATTCAGGAATGTTGATAATTCTCCAAAAATATTCAGAAATGTTACTAGTTGAATACATGATGATGTTATCAGAATACATATTTAATGTTATCAGATTGTACACATACAGATTGTTGAAATGGAAAATGCTTTGCTAACTATATACTGCCACAATAAAAATTAAATTATTTTTTTAATGATAAGGAAAATTGTTTCCAAAATAGAGCACATTCATGCACTTATTTCAGCAATATTTGCTGAGCTTCTACTATGTTATAATCATTTAATAGCATCTAGTTATACTGAAAATGCCTTTAGGCATTAGTACACATGTACTACCTAGACATATTGGTGGCAATGACCTAGCGATATTAAAGTAAATTATGGTAGATATGCGACACTCAGGAGTCCTGGTGTGGCGCTGTGAGTTAATGCACCAGACTGCAAAGCTGTTTGAACTGCAAGGTTGGTGGTTCAAGGTCACCAGTTGCTCCTTGGAAGCCATATACAGGGGCACTATGGGTCAACACCAACTTGACGGCACTTAACAGCCACAGTGTGACACTCAACACTGATATCAGCTCTAATAAATTGACCTCTAAATTACAACATAATAGAAAAATAGGAAATTTATTAAAATATTTCAGTTAATAAGCTAATCACCTGATGATTCCAAAATATTTGTTTTACTTTTGAGTGTTGGTTGAATTTTTTATTGATTTGACAAGAGTGTTACTTCTAACTGTGTTATCTTTTAAAGCAGAGTCAAGATCTAAACAATTATTGGAATAAGTGAGCCTGATGTCACACTCCTTGTTATTGTGACCCTGCTGCTACTGTACTTAAACCTAATTTGAATAGCTGTGCCCAGTACCTCTGTTGTTGCAGTCAAGTGCTTATCCTACAGTGCCACACCAGGAATCCTATAATACATTATTGTCAAGTGATGTTAGTCAGTTACAACTCAGTGGCCTTGTATAGGGTTTCCAAGGAATGGCTGGTGAGTTTGAACTGCTGAGCTTGTGATTCAAAATGACCTTGCTGTCCAGGGCTTTATCCCACAGTGCCCCACCAGGACTCCAAAGTACATCTATTGTTGTTGCAGTTGGTACTGACTCATAGCAAACTTATGCACAGCAGAACGAAACACTGCCTGATCATGGGCTAACCTCACTATTGTTGCCACACTTGAACCCATTGATGCTGCCACATTGCCAATCCATTTTGCTGGAGGTCTTTCTCTTTTTCTCTGACCCTCCACCTTACCAAACATGATATCCTTCTCCAGTGACTGGTCCCTCCTGACAATAAGTCAGAAGTATGAGAGACAAAGTTTGGCCATCCTGGCCTCCAAAGAGCACTCTGTTGGTTCATTTGGCAATTTCAATATTTTCCTCCAACAAAATAAATCAAAAGCATATGTTACATCTTGAAATGGTTGAACATCAACCATTTCCTTTTGGTACAGTGACTCTGTGTATTCCTTCCATCTTCTTTTGATGCCTTCTGCATCATTCAATAAATTGCCCAGAGAATCCTTCAATAATGATGATAGCGGCTTGAATCTTTT
>NW_006408606.1:11371869-11373888 GCF_000296735.1 Chrysochloris asiatica | reverse complement strand
AATGATTAATACATCTTGATTGCATGTTTGATCAACTTCAGATTGAAGAAGTTGGTAGAATTCTTCGATTTCATCCTCACTGGCTTTATTGGTTGGTGCATAAATATGAATAATAGTGGTATTAGCTGGTCTTCCCTATAGGCACATGGATATTATCCTATCATAGCATTGTGCCTCATGACTGATCTGGTTATGTTCTTTTTGAGGATGAATGCAACACCATTCCTCTTCAATTTGTGATTCCTGGCATAGTAAACCATGTGATCATCAGATACAAAATGGCCAATACCAGTCAATCTCAGCTCACTAATGTCTAAGATATTGATGTTTATGCATTCCATTTCAATTTTGACAATTTCTAATTTTCCTTGATTCATACTTCGTATATTCCAAGTTCTGATTATTAATGGATATTAACAGCTGTTTCTCTTCATTTTGAATTGTGCCCCATCAGCAAATGAAGGTCCCGTGGGTTTTTCTCCCATAGGCTTTACTCCATTCACATCATCACAGTCAACTCTACCATGAGGAGGCAGCTCTTCCCCAGCCACATTTTGAGTGTCTTCCAACTTGAGGGGCTCATTTTCTGGCACTATATCTGACAGTGTTTTCTGCTATTTATAAGGTTTTCAGTGATTAAATATTCAGAAGTAGTTTGTCACTCCTTCTTCCAGAATCACAACAACTCACAAGACATGACAGTATGACAAACTGACAGATGAGTGGTAGAAGAACATCTATAGTTGATTTTATTTCAAAGACTAAGCATGATTGATTCAATCATTAATCACTTTAATTTGATTCAACAATAAAATGAGTAAGCGCCCAGTGAATCTTCCAAAATATGCAAATCCAGGGTCTTTGGATTGAGTCAGAATGTTTCCCTCTCTCTGTCTCTTACTTAGCTATGACAGGCTCTACCCAATGAAGAGAAATTTATCAACAGAATATGCTTAGGTTAAGCAAATGATTGTACTTTTTATATGCTAAGGCTAATTTAAGAGCTTCCTAAACTTGTTCCTGGATTTAACCAAATGAGCTAATTTATCCATCCATGGATTCCCATACATCTGTTGGATGACAAAAATGTCACTTTATAATGATATAACAGTAGTTCAATGTCATGGTCTTTAAATATTGAAGTTAATCATTCTTGTCATTCACTGTCACTATGTGTATATACTTTAATATATGGGCTACAAAGTCATTCAAATATGGACAATCTTAAACCTCTAAAACATATCCTGCAACGGTCATTCTCCATAGTTGTTCTTGTTGCTAAGTGCTGTCGAATCAGTTCTGACCCATAGCGACCCTGTATAGGGTTTCCGAGGAGCAACTGGTGAGCTTGAACTGCCAAGTTATAAAATAGGCCTGAAGGGAATTGGTGTTTGATTTACATAAGGTATTGAAATAAAACTCTTAAGAGCTATCAGAAGAGAAAATTGGAATACGTATAGATAGCTGACAGTAGGATGAAGAAAGCAGCTTGTTTAGACTGAAATTGTAGTGGCTGTAATATGTGACCATTTGAAATTTAATACTAATGACTATCATTTACTAACTACATAGTTAAGTACCACTGAATCAATTACCACTCATAGTGACCCTGCATAGGGGTTTCCGAGGAGCAGATGGTAGATTTGAACCACCACATTTGCTGTTAGCAAGTGCTTATCCTACATATTAATTAGTAAATGATAGCCATTAGTGTTATTTTCAAATGGTCACATATTATTTTTAAATGGGCACAAATAGTCACAAAGTTGGTTCAAACCCACCAGCCACTCCTCGGTCCCTAGACAGGGTTGCTATGAGTTGGAACTGACTCAAAGGTACTTGACAACAAATGTCATACATTATACTAATATTTTACATACGTTGTCTCATTCATCCTCACAACAGAACAAGAGTAAACAACATATAATTTAGGTACAGGAAGATAAGATCTTTTCTGAGCATGAGTTTTTGAATATTTGGGATTGTGACCAATGAAAATTTCTAGCCCAAGGCCTTTTT
>NW_006408606.1:11370074-11371219 GCF_000296735.1 Chrysochloris asiatica | reverse complement strand
GCTTGGGCCCACAGGGTCTTGACCTCCTGACCAGGTCTGCACGGTCTGCATCAGATTTCCCCTTATTTATTGTTTGTTTAAGGGATGCTGCCTGTCTTAGGTGGTCAGTGCGAATTCCTCAGTCTTACCCGTCATCGAAACTCATTGCAGCATGGCAATTAGCCCAAGGTCTTTTAATAGATATCATTTTCAGATCCCATAATTACTTAAACCCATTGCATTTCTGCCTGCTTGATTTTTCCTCCTTTGCTCCTATCAGTGAGAATTGCTGTCTCCAATTGCTTCATATTCAATTGCCTATTATAGAACATGGATAATATTAACCTGGTGTGGAGCTACAGGTTAATGTGCTGAATTGCAGGGTTGATTTGAACCACAAGGTCGTTCAAGCTCACCAGATACTCCTTGGAAACCCTATACAGGGTTAGAACGTATCGAAACTGACTCAAGGGTACTTGACAGTAACAACAACAGCAATTATAAAACAGGAATTGTACTGAGGAGTACATTATTGGTCCAGTGGTGAGGATGTTTGTTTCGTTTATGTTGAGATGCAACCAACACTGAAGGATGAGGTCTTTGATATTCATCAGAAAGTATTTTAAGTTCTCTTCCCTTTTAGTAAGCAAGGTTGTATCATCTGCATATCACAGGTTGTTAATGAGTCTCCCTTCAATCCTGATGCCATGTCCTTCTTCATATAATCCAGCTTCCCTGTTTATTTGCTCAGCATGCAGATTGAATAATTATAGTGAAATAAGATAAACCTGGCACAAACCTTTCCTTACTTATTTTAAACCATTACATACCCCCTTGTTCTGTTCGAATAACTACCTCTTGGTCTAAGTACAGGTTCCTTAAGAGCATAATTAAGTGTTCTGGAATACACATTCTTTGCAATGTTATCCATAGCTTGTCATGATACACACCATTGAAAGCCTTTGCATAGTGAATAAAGCACAGGTAAACACCTTTCTGGTATTCTCTGCTTTTAGTCATGATCCATCTGACGTCAGTAATGATATCCTTCATTACAAGTTCTCTTCTGAATCCAGCTTGAACCTCTGGCAGTTCCCTGTCAATGAAATATACAGTTGCAGTCATTTAAAAATGATCTTTATTAAAATTTTACTTGTGTGTTATGA
>NW_006408606.1:11363197-11364024 GCF_000296735.1 Chrysochloris asiatica | reverse complement strand
ATAGAAAGTGAGTGTGTCTGGCACAAAAATAAAAAAAGTTGCCAGTTCAAATCTACCCAGTAGAATCCAAGGCCCAGAGGTCTATTTCTCTATGATTGAAAACCATATTGCCTAGGATATTGATCTTTATGTGTTCCATTTCATTTTTTCCCCAAAACTGATACAAAATATTTATTCCAAGTTAGTTATTTTATGCAGTTTCCACCCTCATAACAGATTTGTGATAGCCACGTCTTTTAAATCTGTAAATGGTGGTGGTGATGGTGTACCGTGGAGTCGTACCAACCCTGTAGGGTTTCCGAGGCTGTAAATCTTTATGGGAGCAGAAAGCCTCATCTTTCTCCCAGGGAACGGTTGGTAGTTTCGAACTGCTGACCTTGAGATTAGCAGCCCAACTCATAACCACTATGCTACCAGAACTCCTTAAATAATGTTATGAAAAAATCTCACAAAAATTTCTATTTTATAATTCACCCTGAATATCAAGACTGCAAGAGTAACACAATCTAAATATTTTACAATTCCCCCTCCCCACTAACTCCCCCACTGCCAAAAAAAAAAGGAAGAAAACCACATTTGCTTGGTTATAGACTAAAGTTAACTGAGAAGCCTAAAATAAAATAAAATATCCAAATTGTTAGCATTCATTTAATTCAATTATAACTTCAATAGTCACTTTGTCATTGACATTGATTGCTTGAGCACAGGGGTGAGTGTCCCAGGGGCTGGTTGTAGAAACTGTTGCTACAGACTAGTGTTTTCTCCTCTTTTGACTGCCAGCTTCCACCAGTTCATTACCCCATGTATACTGTTTGTGTGTATATATA
>NW_006408606.1:11349755-11363097 GCF_000296735.1 Chrysochloris asiatica | reverse complement strand
CTTTAATTTCATCATCACTAGCTTTATTATTGGTGGGAAAATTTCAATATTAGTGGTATTAACTGTTCTTTCTTTTGGCATATGGATATTATCCTATGATAGATAATATTATACTTCAAGACTGATCTTGAAATATTCTTTTTGAGAATGAAGGCAATGCTATTCCTTCCAATGTGTCATTCCTGGCATTATAAACCATGTGATGGTCAGATTTAAAATGGCCAATGTCAGTCCACTAATTCATCTCACTAATGCCTAGAATATCTATTTTTATGTGTGCCAGTTTATCTTTGATAACTGCCATTTTTCTAGATTCCTACTTTGTATTTTCCATGTTCTGATTACTAATGGATGGTACAACTGTTTCTCATTTTGAGTTGTACCCCATCAGCAAATGAAAGTCCAAGAAGCTTTACTCCGTTCACGTCTTCACAGTCAGCTCTACTTTGAGGAGTGAGTTCATCCCCAGTTGTGTTTTGAGTGCCTTCCAACCTGAGGAGCTCATCTTCTGGCACTGTATCTGATAGCATTCTGGTGATATTCAGAATGTTTCAATAGTCAATTTTCTGTTGCTATTTGACAATGTTCCACTGCTTTTCATAAGGGTTTCAGTGCTTAAATATTCCGTAGTCTGCATCTCCTGCTTCTCCACTCTGTGTTAGTCTGGAAGGTCAGCTGACCCTACTGGTATTTAAAATACTGGTGGCATAACTTCCAACATGACAGCAACATACAAGCCAGCACAGTACAACAAATTAGCAGATGTGCAGCACTACTCATAAATAGTACTGGACTACCACGTGCCCACCCTCATTCTGACTTCCTGCCTGAATATTTATATTCCAGTACTATATTTGGACAGAATTCTGCTGTAACTATAGCACTTCATTGGCTAATTTTGGAAGATGATTGGCAGGCCTTTCTTCCTAGTCTATCTTAGCCCGAGAATCACTTCATTGAAATCTGTACATCATGGATGATATTTCAAATATTGGTGGCATTGCTTTCAGCATTATAATGACACATTAGTCACCATTCATTGTACAGTAAACTGACAGATGGGTGGTAGACTACTTTAGATATGTGGTGGTGGTGGTTATGTGCTGTGGAGTCAGTTCTGACTCATAGGGACCCTGTGCAGGGTTTCCGAGGTTGTAAATCTTTAAGGGAGCAGAAAGCCTTATCCATGGAACAACTGGTATTGAACAGCTGGGATTGAAATGTGAAGCTTCTATGGCACTTGCCAAGTCCTGAGGATTCCATTGGTCTAATAGCATATTTTGCCCATCCAGAATTGTTGTTAGGTTCCATTGTGTCAGTTTTGAGTCACAGTGACTCTGTATGTACAATAGAATGAAACACTGCCTTGTTCTTTTTCCATTCTTATGATTGTTTCCAAGCTTGAACCCATTGTTACAGGCACTGTGTCAAACCATCTTGTGGAGGCTCTTCCTCTTTATTGCTATGATCTGAAGAAGGACAGCATACTTGATAAAATAGGAGGTTCATACAGACAGACCTCTTTAAAAACTGTCTGTTCTGTGAGTGGGCCCTTTCATCACAAGTCTGACCAGAAGGCCTGCTTTGTGTGTGTGTGTAAATTCCACAAAGACAAAGTGTATGTCAACCGAACTGGGAGACAACATGAAAAGGCAGAAGAGTATAAGACAGCATTAGCAAAGGCTCTCTGTGTCCAGAGCAAACAGGTGATGGTAACAATAAAAGACCTCATACCACTGACCCTGGTCTTTGAGGTATCTTTGCATTTAGAATCTGAATCTTCCTCCATATGGTAATCGGAAAACCAAACCAACTTCTGTGGGGTCAACTCTGATTCATGGTGACCCCCTGTGTGTCAGACTGGAACTGTGCCCCATAAAGTTTTCAATGATTACTTTTTCAATAGAATGAGGCATCTTGGTCTGGACACCAACCATCTTGGTCTGTACAAAAGTACTTACCATTTGCATAACCCAGGGACTCCAGTCCACAGAGAGATTCTATGTGGAAATGTTTAGTCCACAGGAGACTATTCTTATCTTACCCTATGTCCCTATCTCACCTTGTCTTAGATTCTATTTAAAGGCTAGGCAATGTTATCGGATAAAAAATAAATACCAGAAAAAGAAAAAGATAAGGGACTGAAAGGATGGTTTGAAGGAAACTGATACAATAGTGGCTTGAGTGGAAGACAGTAGAGATGCAAAAAGGAAAAGACCACAGAAGACCAAGAAGCCATTTGAAGATGGCTGGGTGACCTGACAGTTGGAGGTATAGGAAATTAGGGCTTCATTTGAAAAGAATACAGGAAATTACTGGCATGTCAAGTAGACATGTAAAAACAAAACCAAAAACAAAACATAAAGAGATAATTTGAGTGGCTATATTTAAAGTTGACCTGAGAGGATTAAAAAAGAAAGAAAGAAGTTTGTTTGAAAAGAAAGCCAATTAGGAGAGAGCTGCCTAGTTCTTAGGCAAGATATTAAAATTCAGAACAGGATGCTTTAGCTTCTGCAATGACAAAAGAGGGAACCTTCTAGATGACATTAAAAAATATTTAAAGAACTCCAACCTGTTGGTTATTTAGTGAGACCCATGCTGTGCACATTTAAAGTGTTTCCACTGCCACTTTACAACATAATTTGCTCACTCCAATTTCAACCATGTTTTCAGTTTCAGAGAATACAATGAATGTGTTAATTTGGGTGAAAAAAAAAAAGAGAGAATACTTAAATTTCAGTATTTTAATAGTAATGAAAAAAACCTTAAAAGATTGTTTAAGGTCTTCCAAGTCCTGGTGTGGCACTGCAGGATAAGCACTGGACTGCTAACCATATAGTCAGTGGTTCAAATCTACCAGCTGCTCCTCGGAAACCAGATACAGGGTAGCTATGAGTCGGAACCAACTTGACAGCACTTAACGACTACAAATTATACAAGATCACAAGACTTACAGTCTCAGAAACCCTAGAGAGTGGTTCTACTCTGCCATATGGGGTCATTATGAGTATGAATCATAAAGATTTTTTTTTATTTAAGTTATAACAAAGCATAGCAAGCGTGTGCTAGTTTAACTAAAGCTTTGTTGGAGTCCCTGGGTCCCTGGTACAAATGTTAAATGACCTTGGCTGTTAGCATAAAGGCTAACCAGCGTTGGCTTGGAAAAAAGACTTGGTGATCTTCAGGAAGATCATTGTTGTTAAGTGGCTTTGAGTCTTTTCTAATCCATAGAGACCCTGTATAGGGTTTCTGGGGAGTGGCTGGTGTACTTGAACCACCAACCTTGCAGTTCAAACCGACTTTGCAGTCCAGAGCATTAACCCACAGCACCACACCAGGAATCAGAAAGATTGGCCATTGTAAACCCTGTGGAGCACTGTTCTACTCATATGAGTCAGAATTTACACCACTGTAACTAACTTACAGCAAGATCTTTGGTAAGAGTTTTAGCACAAAGGAGGCTATTCTCTGTGCTAGCCAATAAATGTATAGGTAGAATCGACTCTTCTAATAAATGTCTAACATTTGAAACCTCATGCATGTATCAAACTCCCTGGAGGTACTGTTAAAGGAGATTTCTGGACCCTAACTTTGATTCAATATGTCATGGTGCATTTCTAACAAGTTCTCAGGTGATGCTGCTGCTGATTCGGGGGCCACATTATGAAAACCACTGTTTGCGAACATTAATGCCATCTCTTACAATGAGGAAATCAGTGTTTAAATGGGAGAAGTCACAGTATTTTAACAGTTCAAAAAGCACAGTGGTAAAGCCACTTAGGTTAAGGCCAACATCTGAGTAAATATGGATCCCTCTTAACCTATCTCTAAGAGATATTGCTCAATTTGTCCAATTGCTTTTAGATTCAATATACCAGAATTTCAGAAATTTTACCTTAATGGGAAAGAGATGATCATATTAGGCAAGGTTGATTGGATTGGGCTAAATAAATAGTTGTTGTTGTTGCCAAGAGCAATCAAGTCAGTTCTGACCCAGAGAGACCTTATTTACGGTTTCCGAGGAGCAGCTGTTGGGTTTGAACCACCAACCTTGTGGTTAGCAGTCTGTGAACATATACTGTGTGGGGCTTCAAAAAGTTTGTGGAAAAATGGAATTAAAAGATTCTGGAATGTTTCCACAAACTTTTTGAAGTCCTTTTGTAGATTTTTGTCTAAAAGTTTCTATTAAATGACAAAAAGAGTCCTTAAAGATAAATCTGAGAACATTTTATTTGCTCTAATCATGAATCAGAGTGAAATTTTGTGCTACATATATCATTTACCATGCACTCTGTGTCTTTGAAGAACACGGTCAGTTGAGACAAGGACAAAGAGAATCACATAAAACAGATTTCCTGGTGATGTCCACAAGCAATTCCGGCACCCTGATGGATATTTTTTCAAATCAAAAGCACCACCAAAGAGATGTAGCAATCTACAGCTCACTCTGCATTATTTATGCAATTATTTAAGCATCCCTAGATTAAGTGGCTTATTGAATCTCCAATAAATCACTGAAATAATTGGACACGGAAATAGCTCTTACCCTCTATCCTTTCTTCTTTGACAATTGAACACATCTCTCCAGCAAATTTCACACAATGAGATGGTAAGGGTTCAGAATGACTAGGCACTAGGCTCACGTTGGTGAAGGAATTTCCATTATTTATCTATGACTGACCAAACTTTTCATTTGTGTATCTGGCTTATATAAATTAGTGTAATCATATGTAATCTTCAACCTACAATCTAATTTGGGAAAGCAGTCGGTCTTCTTTTTGATGGGGTAAATTTACCATGCCACTGTTATTCTGAAAAATAGCATTGTTGGTGCCGAAATAAAAATGTGTAGGCACAGGATAAGTATCAGAGGAAAACATTACAGAGTCTTAATAGGAATGCTGTTGAAAGTAACTGTTGTGGGAGGGTGGAGCTCATTTCCTTTAAGAGCAAGGTTGAGACTATTGAGTTTGCTCTCACTTCTCATTAAAAGGGACTTAAATGAAGACTCCTGGCTGAGAAGGGGAGGCCAGTCAGGCTGGGTGAAGGAGGAGGCTTCTGCTAACAAGCCTGGTATGGGGGCTTACACAGAAAAGCAGCACAATTGACTTCCTTTGTTGTTTCTACATGGACTGATGTATGGGAGAGAAGGCCCTGATGGGTTAGTTAGGGATATCCCTTTTGAGGGAGTCCTGGAAAAGAAGCCAGATGGTCAAATAAAGACTAACTGAGATCAATGTAGTAGAGCCTCTGCAGCACCCTTTAGTTATAGCTCTGTCACACTGGAAAAAAAGTCTGTTTGTTCCCCTTCTAGTTTCATGCTACCCTTGTGTGGTACAAGTGTCTTGAATGTACCTTTATAAATACAAAAGGCTCATACCCATGAGACTGTTAGTTAACTGTACACAGAAAGGCACCTCAATTAGCTCTCTTCCCATGATGTAAGCATTTTGATGGTGCCATTCTCCATTCTGCAAATAAAGTACAGCTAGGTAACCATAAATCCCAGATGTTGTGGTCAGGAGAGACACAATCGGTCAAATTTGGTCAAACAGCCACTGTTCCTTTAAGAACTTATTCTGCTTTCAGCCCCTTTATACCCTCAGTGCTTGTGAATAGTTGAGACTTTCCAAACCTGGAGGATCACCTGCTTCCTACAGTTTGTTCCTTATCTCTTACCCTCATTGTAAGTGATTCAACACTGGATGGTCATTGTTGTTAGCTTCCACTAAGTTCAAACTCAGCTAATGATGACCCTATGCACAATAGAATAAGTCACCACATGGTCTTCCATGATCAGTTGTGGATCAACCATTGTAATTCATAGGGTTTTCATTGGCTGATTTCCAGTAGATCTCAGATCTTCCTAATCCATTTTAGTTTGTAAGTTCTTCTGGAGCCTGTTCAGCATCATAGTTGAAGCACACAAGCCTCCCTGGCAGGCAAGTGGTGGCTGTGCATGAAATCTATTTGCCAGGAATCAAACCCAGATCTCCCATATGGAAAGTGAGACTTTTCTTCCTGAACCACCACTGTCTCCATATTGATTGTTGTTAATGGAGGACAATTCCCATAAGGGAAGTTCAAAGGCATCATGCATTGTTGTTGCCCTGCCCCCCCCCCACCCCCCGTCCACTTTTAGACCAAATCATGCTTTGAAAAGTTCTGTGGAGTTTTAGTGAAAGAACCAGTGGGATCACCTGGAGAAGGTACTATATAGCATGAGGTATTGGAGGGAAAAATTACACAAATAATGATGGAGATGCAGAGTTCATTTTCACAACTTCATGGCTTTTATTGCTTTGAAATGATTCCCAAGAGATTTGTTTATTGCATCAAAGCAAGACAGCTGACTTCAGAGTATCTATTATTAGCACTAACCTTGGCTTTTCAATTTTCTAAACAAGAATTCTTGCCATATGTTTGGCATCTGGAAATCTCCTTTTCTCCTTGTTCACATTCAGTGCCAGAAGTTCAATGATGTGATGTCAACTTATTTACAAGGTTCTGACATTATATACTTATATAAGGTTGGTTTGAATTGCAAGGTTGGTAATTCAAATTCACCAACTGCACCTTGGAAATCCTATACAGGGTCTCTGTGAGTCAGAACTGATTCGAAGGCACTTAAAAACCACAATAATAACATTATATTAGGGGTCCTCATGTGGCACTGTAAGATAAGCACTGGACTGAGAACCACAAGGTCAGCAGTTCAAACCTACCAGCTGCTCCTCAGAAACCTTATGCAGGGTCACTATGAGTTGGAACCAGTTCGAAGGCACTTAACACCACCACCACCACCAACAACATTATATTAGGGGTCCTTGTGTGGCACTATAGGATAAACATGGGACTGATAACTACAAGCTCGATGGTTCAAACCCACAAGTTGCTCCTCAGAAACCTTATATAGGGCTGTTATTTGTCAGAATTGACTTGATAACATATTACAACACCAACAGCATTATATTAAGGGGCACTCTGCTGCCAACCAAAAGATTAGTAATATGAACCCACCTGCTACTACGCAGGAGGAAGATGAGGCAGTCTGCTGCCATAAAATCCCAGTCCTGAAAACCCTACAGAGCAGTTTTACTCTGTCCTATGGGATCACAATGAGGCAGAGTCAACTCAATGTCAGGGGCTTTGGTTTGACTCACTGTAATTGCATTTCAGTGAAAAAAATGTTTGTCAAGGTTGCTCACTTTAATTAATTAATTACCAATTTTCAACTTTTTATTTATGCATTTTTGGCCAGTTCTAGGAATTTTATGTATAATTCTATTTTATGAAAAGAATGTAGTGAACCGCAGTAAGCATGGTACTGCTTATTATCTGGGCAGACTGCTTCTCAAGATCTTGCACCACATTTCAAACCGAAGCATTAACCCACAGCACCACACCAGGACTCCAACAACAACAGAAGATATGCTGAAGCACATGTAAAGGAAAAATAATTGCCACCATCACCACCACCACCAAAACACTATCTAGAGAATGGGGAAGTTTCAGGATATCGAGTTAAAAATAATGCAGGTCTTCCCATAAGAAGATACTGGCACAAAAAACCCACAAAGGATTAACAAACAAACCTTGTTTTGTAAAACCTATTGTGACCAATCTCATGGAGTGGTTCTGAGATCACTGTGAATCGAATTCTACTTGATAGCAATAGATTTGCTTTTTGGTTTTCTGAGACTCATAGTGCTGTAGAGGCATACACATGGTTTTACTGTTGTTCATACCTTCAAAGGTTTTTTCACTTTAAGCACTAACATCTTAAGTATTTATTTTTAACACATGTGGTGCTGTGGGCTAATGCATTGGACTGCGACATCTGTTTGAACCACAAGGTCGGCAGTTTGATCTCACCAGCCACTCTTTGGAAACCCTATACAGGTCTGTATGAGTAGGAACCAACTTGACAGCACTTAACAACAATAACAAAGGACATCTGAAAAGATTTCTGGATAGAATCTTTAGAAGCAGAAGTGACAAAATCTGGATGTCAGCATCATTACATTGTCTTGTCAGGCAGCCCATAATGATCTTTTTCAACATGATTTTGTTCCAATTTGGGCTGGGATACAGCACCACTGGGTCATCTTTAGGGTAATCTCATCTTCTCCGCCACATCTGGTTGCCCCTCCACATCAGGTGACTTCTGCTAGAAAGAAAAGAAGGCCCATCTGAGGGGCCTGCTCTAAAACTCTGTTCACCAGGTTATCTTTAAAACCAGAAAGTAGCACCAATGCCTAGCAGAGTTTTATTCATTCTATTCTATATTAAGGATTGTCAATCACTACTCAGGCTTTGATGGAGCCCTGGTAGCTAATAGGTTACAAGTTGGACTGTAATCACAAGGTCAGCAGATCAAGTCTATCAGTCACTTCGAGGAAGAAAGATGATACTTTTTGTTCCTGTAAGGATTTACCTGGTGTGGCACTGCAAAGCTGTTTGAACTTCAAGTTCGGCAGTTCAAGCTCACCAGCTGCTCTTCGAAAACCCTATACAAGGCTGCTATGGGTTGGAACTGACTCGATAGCACTTCACAACAATAACAGCAAACTCTATACAGGGTCACTATGGGTTGGAACTGACTTAACAGCAATAAACCCTATACAGGGTCGCTATGAGTCAGAACTGACTCCATGGCACACAACCATTACTACCACCACTTAAGAGTTGTTCTACTGATGGAGACTGTGAACTGTATGTAGCATGTCAGAAAGGATACCCTCAGTAGCAGGGTTAGGGTTCTTCCATTCACCTTCTTCAGGTCCAAGCCTGTTAAGAAGTTTCTGAGCCAATCTTATGTAAGAATGACACTTTTGTATACCATTTGATTTCCGTTTTCTTTAGGCCAGTAGAAACTTCTGTGAAAAATTCTAGGCTAAATCTGTTCACTGAGCAGGGCATGGGGAGGAGGTATTCTTAGTCATCGTTCTTTCATCCCCTGAATTTTGACCCATAATTATTAGCGTAACTTGGGGGTCTTGAGAACACGAGCACATGCATAGGGCTGTGTCTTGTTACTAGCTGCATAATTCCTACTATGTAAACCCATGTGTGCAGAGTAGAATTGCCCCATAGTTTTCAAGGCTGTGGCCTTTCACAAGCAGATCTCCAGGTCTATCTTCCAAGGTGCCTTTGGGTAGGTTAAAACCACTAGCCTTTTGGTTGATAGTCAAGTACTTAATCATCTGTGTCAGTCAGCCACTTACATTAGGCTCTGGAGAGCACGATTTTTCTAGGCATTTTGAGTACCCCCATGATCTGTCACCAGATTAAAGTGAATGCATTTTCAGTTCACAATTAAGTGACAGAGCCCTGGTGTGGCTCTGTGGGCTAATGCGCTAGACTGCAATATCAGTTTGAACTTCAGGGCCGGTGGTTCAAGTTCACCAGCCACTGCTTGGAAACCTTATATAGGGTCACTATGAGTAGACTCCATGGCACTTAACAACAACAGCAAGATAACCTGGAATTGGTTTGACATGTGAATACATTTGCAACTCAAACATGAGATTCACAGTGCATTAGAACAAATCAAAATAAAATTAGCTTTGATATTCCTTCTATTATTAGGAATGTTAAACACCACCATCTCTATGCCTTGGTGGCAATGTAGTTTCTGAGGCTTTGCTAAAACATGATTACTGCTATAACCACTCTTCTTTCAATGTCTACTATATACCAGATGATTTACATACATTATTCATTTTTGCAAAATTCTGCCAGCTGTATGAAACTTGACATTAAGATATAGGAGTGCTATAGTTAAAAGAAAAATTATGTAAATTGCTCCAAATTGTCCAAGTAGTTAGTGGAAGACCTGAAGCCAAAGTGTGTCAGACTCCAAATCTCCTGTGTTCTCCAAATAATATTTTATTATCATTTGCCAAGACAGGATTATTTTAGCATATTGGGGTTACAAGTTTATCTTTTTATTTAAAATCCTTTTCAAAGCTGGACATAGGCATAACATATTATAACAACAAGGTTGATATACCTAAACTCCAGCAAAATAATTGAGTCCTTTCCAAAGCATGAATCCACTATCTTCCAATGATTTCACTAACTTTTACATATAATTTTTTATAGTATGCCTCTACAGAATTTTACTTTATCTAGATTCCTAATGGAAAATATCTATATCTATAAAACAACAACAACAAAACATTTTTATATGTCTTTACATATCTGACAATCATTTTAGTGTTAGTGGTGGTTGTGTGCCATCGAGTAGGTCCTGACTCATAGTGACCTGTATAGGGTTTCTGAGGTTGTAAATCTTTATGGGAGCAGAAAGCTTCATCTTTCTCTGGTGGAGTTACTGATAAATTTGAACTGCTGACCTTGAAGTTAACAGCTCAGCTCAAAATCCACTAACTTTAAGATGTAAGAATACGTTTATAGATACTGAGTTAAGGAATTTTTACATTCTACTAAATTATGTTAAATAGTGACACCTCCTGACGATATATGATATTGCACCTTAACATCTTTTAGAAGCAAATTGTTAAAATACTCGAATTGAAAGATTGCCTCTCAAGTCTTAAAACACTGGAAAAATATGGCGTCAGTCGTATAAGTAACCACTGAAAACATATGGGACACCCCTCTGATGTTTTCATTTTATTCAACATTTATATATTTATATATGAAGACAAATGCTATATATATATATATGTTGTTGTGAAGTGCTATTGAGTCGGTCCCAACCCATAGCGACCCTGTATAGGGTTTCCGAGGAGCCGCTGGCTAGCTTGAACTAACGACCTTGCAGTTCAAACGGCTTTGCAGTCTGGCGCATTAACTCACAGCGCCACACTAGGACTTTATATATATGTTGTTGTTGTCAGGTGCCATCGAGTCAGAACCGACTCATAGCAACCCCATGTACAGCAGAACGAAACAATGTCCGATCCTGGGGCAACCTCACTACCGCTGCCACACTTGACGTCATCAATGATGCCACCTGGCCAATCCATCTCATTGGGGGTCTTCCTCTTTTTCTCTGACCCTCCATCTTGTTGTTGTTGTTGTTGTGTGCCGTGGAGTCGGAACCGACTCATAGCGACCCTGTACAGGGTTTCCGAGGGTGTAAATCTTTACGGGAGTAGAAAGCCTCATCTTTCTCCCGCGGAGCAGCTGGTAGTTTCGAACTGCTGACCTTGCGGTTCACAGCCCGAGTCGTAACCACTACGCTACCAGAGCTCCAGCTTACCAAGCATGATATCCTTCTCCAGCGACTGTTCCCTCCTGACAATATGTCCAAAGTATGAGAGACGAAGTTTATCCATCTTGGCCTCCAAGGAGCACTCTGGCTGCACTTCTTCCAAAACAGATCTATTGGTTTTTTTGGCAGCCCATGGCACTTTTAGTATTCTCCTCCAACACCACAATATATATATAGCTGTTGTTAAGTGCCTTAAAGGTAGTCCTGACTCATATTGACTCTGCATAGGGTTTCTGAGACTATAAATCTTTGAGGGAGCAGAAAGTCTAATCTTTTTCCTTTGGAGTCACAAGTTGGCTCAAATAGCTGACTTCATAGTTCATAGTCCAGTGCTTGTCTTCTAGAGTCACTGCACTGGAACACCATTTTCTTATTTTTAACACAATGGAGATAAACTAGAGCCAGTGTTTCTCAAACTTTTACACAAAAGAACTCTTAATGGCAGCATAAAACAAATATATCTGAAGCATAGACAGTTTTGGAAGATGTCCATCATAGTTGAAAAATCCAGGCCAATTTGCAGTCTCTCTCTTTCTGTGTCTCTACTACAGTCTCTATATATTTGCCTACTGTAAATATTTCTTTCTTTTTTATTTACTTCTTTCATTTTTTTTTACTGCCTTCCCCATCACTTAATCTAACCCTCTTTAGCTAGTGAATAATTTCCCCTTCCCTCCCACCCTTGGTAACCATCAGAGAACGGTCACTTCAGCATGAAAACTTTTTCTTGACTTTTACAATAGTGGTCTTATATCCAACCCAATTTCAAACTGGCATGGAGAATGGATCTATTGTGTTCTTATTGACTTGGGTTAATGAAGGTTGAGATTTTATGGCTGAGATTAAGGATAGAGTTACTTTCCCCTGAGACCAGAGACCTGCACCAAATCTGGGTTTTAACATATGAAAAAGATCCCCTAGGTAGAAAACCAAGTATCTGCTACATGGCACATCAGAGCAACAGAAACTAATATCATCAAAGATCAAGAGGGAGAACCTTTTAGCACGGAAAGTACTACCCTAAAATAGAGGTGTTAAAGGAACAAGAAAAGACAGGAAGAGGATCCATTCACCCCTTTTAGTTCTGGAAATTTCATTTTTTAACTCCAGCCTATCAATTTTTGGCTGCTTTTCATAGCTAATGTATATAAAAGAATAAGGAGGAAAACACCTTCCCTGTAGAATACCTGCAGAGCATGAGATTTTATTATTTGCCTCTTTCTGGTGCCCTACTATAGGATAAGCACTGTATTGTGAACCACAAGGTCATTGGTTCAAACCCACCAGCTGCTCATATACAGGGTCGGGTTACTATAAGTCAGAATCGGCTTGATGGCACTTAACAACAGTCTCTGTTCCCAGCACAGCTTCATTGATTGCTTGTACTTACATGAAGCTCATATATAGCATTGTGGTGTGCCTGATCCTGGGGTTGTGGCATTCTATGAGGGGGAAATAGTACAGAGAGAACGAAAGCATTTGCTTTTATGAAGAATCATGAGCTCTTTGGGATCTATAATATTCCATTTAAGGGTCCTGCCAAACAATGTAGATTATGTGGCTAGATTATACAGTGAAGCTTAAGTACATGATTTAATTGACATTGCATATCCTTACTATGTTCTATGCTATTCCTGGAAACTAGATTATATGACTGTTTTCTCAGCCAAGAATAAAAGAGTTCAAAGGATATTATTTTAATACATCTCTAAGCCAGAATCACTGACAAAATAATTATAAGAGGAGGCTTTAATCTTCTCTTTGGAAACTTGAAAATCATTAAAAGACAGGCAAACCTCAAAAATGTTTGCTATTAGAGAACTGGCAATAAACAGTGCTCATCATAAAAGAAATGTTGTATTTGGGCATACTACCTAATGGACTCCTGGTGTAGTGCTGGAGGATCAGCAATGGACTGTGAACCACAGGTTGGTAGTTCTAAGCCATTAACTATTCCTTTGAAGCCTTGTACAGAGTCATTATGAATGGGAACTGATTTGATGGTACTCAACAACACCTAGAGTTCTAAAACCATAAAATGTAGAAGTAGTATTAAAGAGAGAGCAGATACTTTCAGATTTAATTTTCTATGATACT